>NC_092703.1:30358874-30658874 GCF_964275005.1 Diadema setosum | reverse complement strand
TCTGTTCAGAAAAATCAATTTCAGTGTTAACTACATCTTGCCTGAATTTCAAAGCCTAGGAATGTTTTGAAATTGTGTTTTCAAAGCCTAAAAATATTTTGAAATTAGGTTTATAGTTATAAAGCCAATGAAAAATTTGAAATTTGGTTTTCATAGCACATTTAATTTTGAAATGTATCTAACTTCTGCTATGCTTGACTGCATCTGAATTTTAAAGCCAGTATTCTCCAAACTGTGTCTATCCTGATGGCTAGAGCTATCTGACCACGACTGTGGTAGATTCTATCATTCATTTATTAATTCTTGTATATATAATTGGGACATTTGATACATTATTGGAAAGTATGGAGTCAGGAGGATTTTCAGAGAAGAAAAAGAAAAATGTGTGGTACAGTTTGTATTTAAAAATTAATGCTCTGTGACTTACACAGATTATCATAGTGGCTGGGTATATATAAATAAAAGGCGACAAATTTTTCAAATCCATGTTATGCATGGTGCCTCCACAAATAGTCACACTCTTTTTAATCCTGTCCCCATCTTCATAAGTCCATCTCAAACCTCCCTCCTAATCCATAGCTTTTCACAGAACCAGCCTCTATTTTTAGCTTTTCCCTCTCATTAGAGACCTCATTGTAATATAATGATATTCATATTTGGATGGCATTTAGTATCAGAAATCAGAATGATATGTGTCTACTTACCTCTTACACCACCTGCTGTCTCTGCGGTGTGAGTTTAGACAAAAGTAGTTCAGCCCAGTGATATCCTTGGATATGTCTATAATGATGACTGTAGCCTTCTCAGTGCTAGCCATGAATATGTCATGGTTGGAGTACAAATGTGTAACAGCTGGGATGAATTTATATATATGTATGCATATATATATATAGATCAAGTCATTGTCAGCAGACTACAGCTTCTTGCAGCCACCTTGAAAAAAAAAAAGAAAGTAGATACATATCGTTATAGTGTTAAATTTAGTGAGTGTTGCATTGTGACGTGCTATTGCATGTCATTCACCAGCCTTTTTGCAATGAAATGTATGATAAAGTCACTAAACATTGATTTTCTCAATTTGGTTGTCTTTGAATTATCCTGACTCACAGCTCTCAATTTTAACATTATATTTGATTACACTTGGTTTGCAAAAGCTTACCCCCCCCCCCCCCCCGAAAAAGAGAGAGCACTGTATAAGCTGTTATTTTTGCAAGGGTTTGATTTTCTTGAATTTCGCAAATCACTGTTGGACCTCAAATTTAACCACACACACACACACACAAAAAAAAAAATACTGACGGGCATTAGTGCACATATTATAGCGGAGGTATCAAAATCGCAAAAATAACATCTTGCAAATATGTCCTTGACCTCTTCATTTGCAAAAATATCTGTACGCAAAAATAACAACTTAAAATGCAGTACACAGATGAATGAATAAGTTTTCATGTGTTAGTTTGAAACTAAGAAGGTCAATTTGAAAATTGCAAATTGTAGTTGGTCAGATGTTTTTGTCACATCGAGAAGATTATGTTGAAATCTTTATCGTGACATTTTGCCTGGTTATGCCAATTGACACCTGGAGATGAAGTGTAATTAGTTATTGTAACTATGGAAACCCTGTTTAAAAAAAAAGAAAAAAAGAAGGTCCTTGCACTTGGCCAACTTTAGTGATTTTTTTTTTCTTGGGCAGATGTAAGTATTTTTTAAAGAGTTTCAACAGAGATGTGTTATATGATATTGAGCTTTCTATTTTGCATTCTGCTTCTTCTGAACTAAAGAGATAACATGTTGTTGTTTTTTTCTCTCCTTTTTGAAGACCTCAAATTATCCATTGGGACAAACTGCAATACAATGATGTGTGCTGTGGGATAAATAGAATTTGAGCAGTATTTTCTTCAAAACATTGCCAGTCAAGAGAGTGGACAGAAAGAGTGTAAAAGCCTCAGTCATTCCCTTGCTCATGTGGATGTAAATTCTACATGAACGTTTTTAAAGTTTTTGATGTATGAAAGCTGTTCTTTTCAGGCTTAAATTACTATGAACATGACTGAATTTTGGCTGATGACTCTGCCTCTGTGAGGAGTACAACTCGTAAATGTTTATTTTTGTCATCAAAAGTTGCCAGCTTATCGTATATTTGTGTTGCTGATGAATGTGCAATGTTTATGGTATGTTTGTGTCAGTGCAGTTGCTATTGCCTCCTCCTACTGTGGACCAATGAAATTAGGATACACACTGCACCTGCTAATTGTGGACACACCCACTAGGAGCTGATGATGTCATCATCAGCCAATCGATGCAGTTCTCATCGATCTCATGAATATGCATATGAGAGGAATATATTTATGAAGGATTGTGTGAATTATCCCAGGTAAGACTGCACAAATTTGATGTGAAGTAGGGGAGGCTGAAAGCCCTTTCACACAAGAGCTTAACGAGACAATGCCTGCCCGACAAATTTCATATTTTGGAGATACATTCGCATCCGTTGCTGATCCTGGAGTAGTTTGTGATATGTTTGACGTTCTATGTATTCATTGGCTATTCGTAAGAATTTGCAGAGATATAGGCCCTACTGGAGCTTAGTTTTGGTTTTGGACATAGTAGAAATAGAGCATAGAAATGTAAAAAAAAAAAACAAAAAACTACAGATTTACATGGGATGGTGTTTTTCGAATAATGGGATGGTGTTTTTCACATATCGATTTTCTTAATGATGATTTGGCAAAGCCAACAAAACGTTCCATGACTATGGATCCTGGTATCCAAGTTTTGTGTACCCTTGGGTACTATGCTGAGGGGGAACTGTGTATTTAAGGGGTGCGGAACGTTTTTCAGTGTGGGGGTCTGCGGGACCGGGAGGGGTTGTCGAGGTCAAACTCCCTGCTTAGACGGGAAGAATCTGAGGGTAGAATCTTTGGAAATTAAAATTCATGGGTCTTGTGATTTTTTTTCCTGATTTTGTTGTTGTTTTTTTTGATGAGCCAAAAGTGCAGCAGCCCTCCCCCCAGTTCTGCGGCCCCTCTAGTGACAGGGCATAGGTACATTAAATAAGTATACCCACTGTTTCGAGAACAGTACAGGCAGCAGGTCACAGCACACTGAAACTAACACAATGTAGATAGAAAGAAATGTAATGCATAGAAAAAAGGGACGATCTCAATTGTGAGTGATTCTGCTTCTAGAGATGCCATTTGAGAAGCAGAAGGAACTGCCTCCACAGGACCATGCCAGCCAGCATTAAAGCCCTTCTGCTTCTAACCTAACATGTAATTGTGTGCCAACTCTGATAACTGCAATTATTGAACCAGAGTTTTTTTGGGTTTTTTTTTCTTGTTTGTGTTATTTGTTTAATAAATGTTAACTACTTGTATTAGTGTATTGTGTAATGTTCGCAGCGTCCTCCTGTGTCTCTATTGAGAATAATGTTCTTTAGTCAGCATTTGTTATTATTGCGATATATAGTAATCAGTATAATATGTGTTTTGTAGAGGCAGTCAGATATAATCAGATATATACATATATGCAAATATTTATTGGTTTTGGAAGGTATTTTTCCACAAAATTAATATTTCTATGGAGAAACTGGAGCCATGAATTTGTCCAAGTTCGCTGTTAGGTACAATGATATCACACCTTGCAAATTTCATTGATGTTGTAAATGCCATGTATTCATCTTGAAAGATTATGAATAAATGTCTTTTGAAGTAAAGAAACAAATGTGAATATTCTTGTAGAGTCCATGTTTTATTTTTTTCTTTTGTCATGTTTGCATAGTCAAAAATGTTACTTGAGACGTAGAAGGCAAATGCAGATTGGTGCATTCAGACATGAAATCAAATACAAAACACATTGTAAAGGTTCTACATAGTTCTCTGTGTCCTCTGTCACTCACACACACACACACCGTATATATATATATATATATATATATATATATATATATATATATTATATTCATATTATATATATATATATATATATATATATATATATATATATATATATATATTATATATATATATATATGTATACATATAGTGCGAGAGATAGTTCCCTTCCCAAATGTACACGGTGCCTCATTGTGGGTAGCATATAGTGAAAGATAGACTTGATAATACGGTATTATTGTTCTCTTGGTAGATCCTAATGAAGGCCTGATGACAGGCTGAAAGCTCGATTAAAAGGAAGAACAAGACAGAGAGCAACGTCTGCCTCAAGTATATATATATATATTCAGCCAAAACAGACTGTCCAGCTAAGCAACGCGTGCATATATATATACATGTATATATATATGCAGGCGTTGCTTAGCTGGACAGTCTGTTTCGGCTGAATATATTTATATATATGTATATATATATATATATATATATATATATATATATATATATATATATATATATATGTATATGTTTGTGCTTGTGTGTGTGTGTGTGTGTGTGTGTGTGTGTGTGCATAAGGCCTTGACACTAACTTTATTTGTCCACTCTGAAACCTTTGGATCTGAAATTTTGGTGGCATGAAAAAGACTCGATGTATGTAGTGGCCAAAAGTTTAAAGCAAATTAACAATCCAGTTTGAATGCCACTGAAAGATAAATCTGGTGGCCTGACACTAATTTCTAGTGGCCCTCTGCCACTGGGCCACCACTAATGTTGAGCTCTGTATATGATATGTATATGTATATATGTGTATGTATATATGTATATATATATATATATATATATATATATATATATATATATATATATATATATCTTAGTCTCCCTTTTATTTGTCAAGCTTTCGGCCTGTCATTAGACCTTCGTCAGGACCTACCAACAGAATTCATATTACTATGAATAACCTGCTGTGTCATATAATATATAATGCAATTTCATATATTACCAATCTTCTAAATCATTTCCTTTATATACACAAATCAATCATTCAATTCAATACAAATATCCAATCTAACTAATATATATATATATATATATATATATATATATATATATATATATATATATATATATATATATATATACATATATATATGAGATTAAAACCTAAAATGGCATTAAAACGCTTTATCCTGGTGAGGAAAGCGCATGTTTTTGAAACAAGACACCAAACAGGTTAGTCATCGCATTCTTCATCAGCGACCAGGATGCGATGTGATGTTAGATTAAAAATCCGTTTCTGAAGCAGAACATACACACAAGGGTATACGTCTGCTCCTGGTCGGACGGATTTCAAAACTAACCTGCTTGTGATGGAATGCGTCTAAACTGGTGGTAGTTAGTTGTTGCCACAGTGCATGGTAACCGCGCAGTTTGCATGTGCGCGTTTATATATATATATATATATATATATATATATATATATATATATATATATATATATATATATACATACACACATACATATACATACATATATAATTTGACATCAGTCTAGAAAATTGAAGAATTGATACCAAACCAAATCACACAATCAGATGAACGCAGGAACACACATACACACTACACACAAACACAAACACACACAAACACCACTTCATGTACTATAGCTGAAAACAAAGTCTTTATAATAGTGACGTGACAAGTTCTGGGAACTTAAAGCCATCAATATGACATGTGGATTCTCAAATGTCTAAAGTTTGTTTGTTTTTCTTTATCAGAAAGTTACCCGTTTGTGTTTGATGGTGCACATAACACTAATGGGGCAATCAATGAGTTTTGTGACCTTCTATGTGGTTCCTGCTTGCAGACACGGGCTGCAGAACATGGGGGGGGGGGGGGGACTGCCGCTTGACCAGGGGGTCAATATCAATAGGTCAAGATATTGAATCTACTGAAATACAAAGAAAATAAACTATTTGTAATAATTTTCATAACATCTTCAAAAATATTTCTATAAAAGTAATGAGCGTTTTGTTATTGAAACATTCTGTTTTGTTTCGACGGTTATCTTCAAATTCATGACATTCTAGGTTCTATTTTCTTTTTTTATTGGCACTGATAGATAGATTGCCCTACATCGAAAGAAACACCACATCAGTCTGTAGGAGAACTCATGACAAATTATTCTATTTCCTTATCCTTATGCACGTCGGTGGCGGTTATCTGTTTTGTATTAGAACTTTTTATGCATGCAACAGTTTGTAGGGGCCTACAAATTGCACGGACCTCAGCAGTCAGTCCGAAGCACGTATGCTAATGAGCCGATCCGGCAAGATTTATTCAGCACTCTCGTTGACGATCTTTGCGTTCGAAAGGTGTCTCGTCGTGCGAGATTTTGCGAGACTTTGATAGGGCTATGGTTTTCACAGTGTAGCGACTTGTACATACATTCGTCATGGCTACAAGTCACGGTAAATTGTTCTCCAGACTTTAATCTTTATTTTGATACTAAATTTGCGTATAATGTCGGATCTTATCATGACTATATAATCAGTTGAATTTGCGTAGATTTTACCTGCTTTTCACGGAAGATTTTGTCGTCTAAAGTTCTTTTTTTGGTTCCTGACCGGATTAAGAAACTGTTGTTTCTGATTTTGGCTTTTTCGTAGAGAGGAAACTTAGATGCTAATCATATTGGAGTCAAGGAGAGGCAAGCATGATTTATACTAGTTTTTCCGTTTTGAAATGTCTGTAAAATTCACTCCTAAGCCGGAAGTATGCTCCACACAAAGTGTAGGGGTCCTACGGTGGTGCGAAAGAGCTCTCTCATTGGACAGTGCTTGCATTCAGCGCTTGAACTGCACGCGTGCCAAGAAACCGCAAGTGGCATGAAACCGTTATGTAGCAGCGTAATCGCGTAATGCAAGCGCTGAATGCAAGCGCTGTCCAATGAGAGAACTTACTCTTGAGATTGCACGGTTTCATGCTGATCAGCACTGACATCGATGTATACTTTACTGGTTCCTGACCGGATTAAGCAACAAATTGTCATGATTTTTACATGGATACAAAGATTAGGAGATGGACTACCAAATAAAGCATTTTCAGTGAGACGCAAGGTGAATTTGGTATTTCTTTTGACGTTTTGAACGTGTACTGCACGAATTACTTTTTTCATCAGTTTTCAAGCTCAAATTACGCTATGATATTTTTCATTTACAATAATTTGAGTCACATGTGACGATAGTTTACACATTTTCCTTGAATTTGATACCAAATTTGTGAACATAAGGTGTATTTTTGTTGTCGAAAGCCCAAGGACAAAATCCCCTTACGCACCTCATTACGTATGCAAGCCTAGAGCGGGCTTGCATACGAGTTGAATAAATACGAGCGAATTATCGGGTGCTGCGGACTGACTGTCAGAGGTCTCTACTGCTGTCCTGTCCACAGAAGAGTTCTGTGGTCCTGTCCACAATGCTGCGCCTACATGATTCAATCAGGGCGCCCTCAGTTTCCATAAACCGCACAATGTATAAGCCACTGTTCTCTATTACAGATAAGATAAAGATCAGTGTTATGACCTCTAGTGTGACTGCTATGTGACTGTAACTGAAAATGATTTTTATCACTGCCTACTTATTACAAGCTTTTTGCTGTTACACCACTCGGCTTGATGACATGAATGGAAAGTGCATGGTCGCTGTGTAGGTCTGATACCTGCAAATATTAGTAAAAGTGGAACAGCCCGAGTCACATTACTTTTTTTTTCTCTCTCTCTCTTTTTACGAAAGATACTGAAATAGGTCTGTAAATAATCTACTTAGAAAGTAAGTCATCAGCACTACATGCCTGTTAAAGACAAATTGGATGTGGCTGATAAGGGCGATTCCCTGTCCAAAATGTACCTTATATATTTTGAGGCAGGATACGCTTTCTTTCAGATTTAACACTTTCTTTTCTTTTTTCTTTTTGTAGGGGGGGGGGGGGTACATTATACTATCCGGGAGTACTGCATTGGTTTCGGTGCAGATTTATACGTGAAAATGATGATTGGTAAACCATATCCTTTCTATAAGCACATTTAAGATGAGTTGGAGCAAACAAACATAAAAAACGTACATTTCAGGACTCGAATAAAACAAGTCCACATAATAAAATGAAACACGCAAGACAATGAAGCTTTGGTGTAAATGAGATTAATATATTATTACAGGGGTAAGAGTCAGCGAGACCTAAGTGTTCAGAGCCACACTAGTACATGCTTAGCGCCATCTAGTGGTCGTTTCCTGAAAGCGTGTTGACGAAGAGTGGGGTAAGGAAGTGGTTATTACAAGTGAAATATGACACGTCATGTCTGATTAAGCATACACGTTTTCCCTTGTAGCAGCCGTACCCGAAGCGATCTGGAAGACGTTATGAGTTTACCCAAAGTTTGTACACCCTCTGAACGCTGCTGGCGTGTTTCCTTTGGTGTTCGTTAATCGTTTAGAGAGAGACATTCATAAAATAAAATACACAAACAGATGTAGCACCAGTTGTCAAGGAAGGGCTCCGCTAATGCACCTGCACCACGTGACGAAACCCAGCTATGCATGTAATAAAACAAAGCAGACTAACATATAAACAGACACCGGTGTGTCTGTGAAACCAAACCGGATTTTGTGCGCTCAATTGTCAATTTTAGTTGCGTTTGTCACACATACGACTGTATATTTGAAATTCCGTAAGGGGAGGTGCCTTTACAAAATTAAAGGGGCGCAAGTGCCTCCCCCCCCCCCATTTTTTCTTTCTAAAATAACACAAAATAAAGAGGGGACGCGCGCCCGGTGCACCACCTCTGGATCCGCCACTGCAATAAGAAGCCTTTGCCTTTACGGAGTGTGTTTGGTATGAAAATGACGTTTTGATTTTAAAAGTCGTTATGATTGTGATTAAGACTTGAGATTAAAATCCATTTCCCATGACTACGCCTCTCGTGTCCACGTGAGATTGTGCAGAAAGGTTGCAAGCTAGTCTAGACCATGCGCTGCCCATCATCCGTCCGCCATACGGGGAGGTTTCTCGGAGTATATTCTGGAAGGTACGGAATCTGGAACACGCAGCAACCCGCCACCCTCGGGGGAGGACAGCTCACCACAATGTCGCGCCAAGAATGCCGCGGAAAGGCCGTGGAATGCAGCCGCTGCACTGCGGCAGAGCCAGGACCCGTGCTTCGCAATTATGGACGGAGGCATGAAGGACGCTCCCCCTGATCAAACTCAATGATGGGGAGTCTTTCGCAGCGACGAGTTCGGCTTGGCGTCGAAGGCACGCCAATGCCGGATTGGTTACTAATAAATTTTCCCCTTAACGAGCTAATGGAAGATGCCGAGGATCCAGGAACAATCTGAAGGAGGAGAACGGGGGAGGGGCATTTTTATGATGGCAAAAATAACAGACACATTTATGTTATTCGTGTCATTTCCCCCTTTTTCTTCTTCTTTTTCTATCTCCTCTGATATCATGTTCAATAATGTTGCAACAGAGGCGGGTGAGGGGGATAGCTAAAAGAACAAAAAAAAATAAATCAAGATGGAACAATTAGAATACAAGAAAACCCATGGTCTTCGAGGATTGTGTCAGAGATATTTTGGGACACAATCAACCCCCGCTTCACCGGGACGAGCCACGACACACCATGTCACACAGTCATAGGACTGGTACCTATACACACTAATACTGATCCGAAGCCACTGCTGTAGAGACTGTTGTTAAGCTAACTCGCAATCGTGATATAGGTTTACAGATAATGATGTGGCATGTTTTTCGATTAGATGGCACCATATCTAAACGTACACCACTTTAAGTACATTGCTGTGTAAACTGAATTGGAAATTTCACGTGGAATAATAACAGGCAAGCTTACAAACACAAGCATTGCTGGTACGTGATTATACGTGAACGTGTAGGGGTTAACAAGGAAAAGTATGACGCAAAGCATGTGTCTGTATTACGTGTCTTGTTTTTCTGTCATCACCAAAATGCTCCACTCCGTCAAATTTCTCCTGTAATCAGCATCTTCCGTTAGCTCGTCATTATTTTGATTGGTCAAACCAACCTCATGATAGCGCTCTTTGACTTCGAGTCGAAATCAAAATTAGACATAATCTTGAACATACATGGATCATACTGTACATGATACAATGCAAATGATTGGATTATTATAATAGGTAGGAACGATTATGATATTAATGGAAGAAATAATAGTAACGCTGAGAAGGAGTAAATAAATTTATACTTTTTTGCCTTGGAATCAAGTCGACCTTTAAAAGGGAACTAAAACCCAAATACAAGTTTGGGATTGAGTGAAAGCAGCATTATTAGTAGAACACGTTAGTGAAAGTTTGAGGAAAATCGGACAATCGATTCAAAAGTTTTGAATGCTTTAAGTGTCGGTGCCGTCATCGCTGGATAGGACATAGCCTATATTTCCATTCATGACGTCATTAAGATATAAGCCTAAGTCCAACAAACGTTAGCTTCTTTAAAATCAGATACTGAGGACACAACGGGATTAGCAACAAATTCTGGGGGGGAAGCCGTAAAATTTAAAGCTTTAATTCGGTAAGAATATATTGGAAGGATAGTCCACAGTGGTCGGGGAACAGGGGGACTCCACCCCCCCCCCCCCGTTTTGCAGTCGTTTAAAAAGAAAAAAAGAAAGAAAAAAAACTGGGGAAAAAATCGCAACACCCAAAGATTTCCAAAGGTTCTCTCCTTTGATTCTTCCCGTCTGAGCGGGGAGAACTATGACCTTGATACCTTGGAACCCCCCCCCCCGCCCCTTCCAAACGGGTGCGGACAACGTTCATTGCATTGAACATACAAGTTATGCCCATGATGTCAGAAATTTAACAACTCAAGGATGCAGTCCGAAGCGTTAAGACTAGGTGGTGATAGCACAGGAAGTCTGTAGGTGGCGCTCTCTCGACAAATACGAGAGCCGTGACGCGCTTCGTGGAATTTTTGGAATATGTCAAATTCCCGTACGCGTGGAAACGGATTACGAGGATCATGCCTGTGTTATAATGTGATCAGTGGCAGTGTCACATTCTTCTCTGAGATTAACGAGCGAGTGCTCCTCGTTACGTTCCGAACTCGTTATGCACTGTATATTAATTTTACATGGGCTCCGGGTCGTATGCCAGTCATTATGGTAGAATAGGGGAGGGGCCCACCGGAGGAGATTATTTTGTGCATATTGTACTTGTTGTGTCTGCTTGTTTTTGTGGGCACGGGGCAATATTAAGAATATCTATTACACTTGCATCAAAGCAGCATTGACATTTTCACGATAGGTTATAGGAATGTCAGGGTTGTACTTAATATCTTAATAACTTAATATCTACTCCTGACGAATCTAAAGAAAGAATGGAAGTTAATGTCCATTAATGATTCCTGTATTATATCCATATTTTATACAGTATCACATGCTTAATATTTGCATCATGTATAGTATATGATGTATAACATGTAGGTATGTTTATAATAATGTATATAATATAATGTAATATATATATATATATATATATATATATATATATAGAGAGAGAGAGAGAGAGAGAGAGAGAGAGAGAGAGAGAGATGGAGAGGGAGACGGTATGTGCTTGTGTAATGTCATGTACATGTTTATGTTTGCTCATGGGTATCACATTCAGGATCATGAATTATGTTACTCAATGCATGCTTTGTAATACACACTTCGAATGCATAATCAACGCTCACTGAATTCCAGCTCTCCACACGGCCGTCGACCTCTGTTAAAACTCCGTTCCCTATGGCTAAACAGTTAAGTATAGTGTATTCTCCGTTCTTTACATTGGCTGCCTGTAGAAAAGGGGGTTATTTTTAAGATTCTGTTATTAGTAGGCCGTACATCATTTAGTTCATTCTTTTTTTCCCCGTATACCCACGTGACTCTATTTCCCAAATACAATCCGACACAAAGTCTACATTCGTCATCAGATGCATTGTTACTCCAAACATCCAAAATAAGACATGGATGGAGAGATCGTGCTTTCTCCGTTATTGGACCAAATATTGTGGAATCAGTTACCTATTCAGTTAAGGCAACTGTCATCTATATACAGAAACATTGAAATCCAAACTTAAAATGTATCAGTTCTTTTCACACTGAATACTTAATGCAATCTATAGTGTTCGAAACAATATTGTGTTCTTTATCTGACATCTGTTTGTTTGTTGTTTGCAATAAATTATCTTCCCTGTTGTCATATTTGTACATGTATGTATATATATCTATCTTTTCATTTTGTTGAAGCGCCATGAGCACCGAAAAGTGGACCTGTGCGCTGTACGCAATTAACCAGTATTATCATCATCATTATCACTATGATTATTATTATTATTATTATTATCATATTATCTAAGATCACATATATAATTTTTCTATATCTCTATATTGATCTATCTATATTTCTCTCTCTCTCTGTATATATATATATATATATATATATATATATATATATATATATATATATATGTATATATATATATATATATATATATATATATATATATATATTATTTATCATGTATGACACAAAGATATAGATAAAGCAAACCAGAAGATAACGGGGCGTTACATATAAAATGAATTTTTGTAATCTATCCCGTTGCTCTGATAAACTAGTCATAACTTCCTCTCATGGAATGCACAATTGAGAGATCATGTCTTTTTAAACCATTTTCAACAACTCCTTAGCGATTATTGATTTCTGTTGTACTTCGCATATAGCGAATGGGTTATTTTGATAATTTGTACAGTTCTGGTTGAGGTGAGGAGTTAGCTTTTAACGTTTTGCAAGATATTCAAAAACCACTCTATGAGATGACAAAAAGCATGCAATTTTAAGGGATATCAAAAGTTTATTTGATGAAAATCGGTTTTGAAATGGCTGAGATATCCAAAAACAAGGTGAAACAAAGAGATCCTAATAAAAGGCGTGGCCTGTCGCCTTTTATTATTATCACTTTTTTGGATATCAGCCATCTGAAAACCAATTTTCATCAAATAAACATTAAATCCTTCTTAATATTACATGCTCTTTCATATTTCATAAGAGGTTTCTCATTATCTCACTTAGGAATGTTCAAAACACGAATCCCCACCTCAACCAGTACTGTACAGTCCCTTTAACCTTTGACAGTTCTGAAGCTGTGGGCCTATAAATAGATGTTTGGTCAACTCCCATGATGTCGCGATTGCTACTCCCACAACGAATAGCCATACTGGAGCGAATATTTTTGTAAGAAGTTCAATGCGCTGATGTGCCATAACACAATTTTTCCCCCCTCATTCTCTTCTCTCTCTTTATTGCCACTCAGCGAGTGGTAACTTGAATATTTAATTGTTCCTTTGTCGTATTGTTTAGACAATCATTTCTGAGGCCATTGTCCTCGTCAAGCGTTTGCCTATGATGATGGTCTCCTATATTTCTGTTACAACAAAAGTTGCTTAATTTGTCTTTGAACAGCAGATACATGGGATCCTATATGATTGCATAAATATATGCATAAAATAATGCATGTTTGTTTTCATTTTGTATTGTGTTAGAAAAAATGTTGGATATTTGATTTAATCAGTTTTGTTTGTTTTAATTGTCAGATTCAAATCATACTGTGCTCAATTAGTTCGTTCAATTGACTTTGTATTTCATTTGTGCATGAAAAAAAAATTCAGCAATAAGATAAAATATTTATAAAAAAAGTGAGAAACAGCTTTATTGACGACTTCAGAACATAATTAAGGCTTAGATCGTTCAACTCGTTATGATTACCACACTAAGCAAGACTGGTACATAAAGGTTAAATCAAGTATACTTCATACTTGAAAATCGTTGACTGAATTTGCTTTGCTTTGCTTTGCAGTTTGCTTTGCAAGGATTGCTTTCCTTTACTTTGTTTTGCAAGGATTGCTTTCCTTTACTTTGCTTTGCAAGGATTGCTTTGCTTTGCTTTGCTTTGCTTTGTTTGTTTTACTTTGCTTTGTGTGTGTGTCTCTCTCTGTGAAAGCATTCCGTCTAATGTTCATGTGAAGAAAGATTGAACATGATGTACGTCGTGAGGGGAGACACTCGCCTCTACTGCCGTCTTGTCATGATTCAGTCTCCTTATAGAAATACATTTTCGACAGACTGGATGAAACAGAATCAAAATGCTCGACAGTAAGTCTTATCAGCCATTACCACGCACGAAGATGCATAGGGCACTGCAGTGTTTGTTTTATCAATAGCACACAGCCATGCATTACTTCGACACCGGTCGGCATGTTAGCTTTATTAGCGGCAGTATATGTGTGCTGGTATACGGGGTACATGGATTTGAATGATGGGCATGCCAGACTGTCGAAAATATTTGGAATTGCTCGGAGACACATGGTTTAGATTGGATGACATTCTCCATTTCATCTCATGACCGCTGGGGTCGCCCTTGCCATTTGTAGAATGCCAGTCCAGAGTGGGAGCATAAAGGATAGTCGTCGTCATGGTATTGAGCCTGTGGGGTGCTTTGTTAGATCTTTCTGTGTTTTGTTTTCAAGACTTGTTTATAAGGGGGGGGGGGGTCTTTAGTCGCCACTGATTGAATACCGAGACAGCTGCCCTTAGAATATCACATGTATCTCTGCATTGAGACGGAGAAGAAAACGACCTTTATTCTACACCAAGTCTACATGCACAAACATAACGTACTTATACTCCAACATGTCAAATGTAATGTATGTATGTGTGCGCTTGTGTTTGTGTGTGTGTTGTGTGTTTGTGGGCATGTGTTATATGTATATATATATATATATGTATACACACACACGCACACACACATATATATGTATATATATATATATATATATATATATATACATATTATGAGTAAACATATCTTACATTCCTGTTGTCATCTATTCCAACTTCGCTTACTTCACACTCGAAGCGGAATATGGCAACTAACAAAAACTATTAGCCAACTAGGGGGATTTCAGACTGAAACTAACATGAGAAACAAGGGTTTTTTTTTCTTTATTGTAGCATTCCTGTTAAGTAGTCAACTAAAAAATAGAATTTAAGAGTGTTGAATTGAAAAAAAAAAATAAAGTTCATCTTTACGTCCAATTTTACGGGGTCATCCCATGAACTTGACATCCACGAGCAATACAGCCCACGAGATCGACATTGAAAAAAAAAAATCCATGACTCAGACAGCCCATAATATGAGCTCGACACTAGGAACGTATGGCCGACGAGACCGACACCAGGCAAATAAGGTCCACAAGCTCGACACAAAAAAACCCGTGAGACCAACACTGCGTAATACATTAAGCGATCGATGCTGATCCCGTAGGCCTTCTTTGCCTAGTGTTGTGTTCGTGGGCCTTGTTTGCTTCGTGTCAAACTCATTGGCCTTATTTGCCTTGTGTCGAGCTGGTGGAATGCATATCTCGTGGACCTATTTAACTTGATGTCGAGCTCATGGGCCTTGTTCACGTAGTGTCTAACTTGTGAGCTGCAGTGGCATCGATCCCTTTTCATGATGGGGGGGGGGGGGGGCAAAACTTGGAAGATTTCTCTCCAACACGACGGAAATTTGCATTTTCATATAACATGTAATAAACTGATCTGGTGCACACTTTAAGTAAAATATTTCGATTTTTTTTCAATCAAAAGGTAAAGGTACGAAATTATATCAAGATGGTGGCCCCCCCCCCACATCTCAGGATCGACCCCCCCCCCCCCCGTGTGTTGCATGACTTATGGGCTGCATAACTTATGTATATGACTCGTGGGTTGTATGACTCGTGGGTTGTATGGCTCGTGGGCTGTATGACTCGTGGTTGTCGGGCTCGTAACGTGCACCCAATTTCACTCGCATGTGGACTTTTTTCTTTGGTAGCCCTACCCCACTCGGAGAAAAACAAAGAGAACATTTCATTCTGTGAAATATTAAGTGCCAGGGAGGATAAGTGCTTACCATTAGAACAAATTCTAACGATTTTTATCGGAGAGTTTACAAAATTTAGTTGAGACGGCTGTTAGAGACTGTTGTTTAAGTTGCTGAATACTGGAATATTTGGGAGGAACATCTCTTCCGGAAAATTCAAACACAGCATGGAAAACAAAAAAGCAAGTAATACCGCGCGACACATGCTGAGTACAGTGCAGCTAACAGGGGAACACGATAGACATAAATGGCGAAAGCAATCCCACGCTCGCGTTTCATCCAGTGGGCCCATGTCCAGGGGAGTGTGGAAAACACGCGGGGCCAAATCTTCTGCAAGTTTGCAACCTCGTCTAGTTGGCGTAAACACCCCTCTGGCCGAGTCTCCTTTGAAGCCGTCGGCCATCCCTCCCCTCCCCGTATTTTATTTTTTATTTTAAAGTTCCGGGAGGGGGAAGAGAGCACTTATTCTTCTTATTCTTCTCCATTGTTCTGTTCTCATTACCTTTTTTTTTCCCCATGTCTGTTTTCTCTTCCTTTTTCTCAATCTTCTTTCGTGTTTTGTTATTCTTCACAATTATACTTCTATCATTCTCCTATAGATCCACTACCTGGTTGTTCTGTATTTCTCATCCTGGCGACTCGTTTCTTCTTCCTTGTCCCTCTCCTTTCAATTCAATTTTAATTCAAATGATTTTATTTCCACATAAAGTATAAAAATAAAGCAACATACATAACGCTTACATGAGTACATAATATTTTAAGGAACTTTGAATGACTTCCCTTTCTTCGTTTCCTGCTTTCACGTCTTTCAGCTTTTCCTTCTTTTTTTTTTTTTTCTTTTGTGAGTATTAACACCTTTATCGAACATAGTGTCATTTTCCCAATTTAGACTCCGGCTCTATAATTACATATATATATATATATATATATATATATATATATATATATATATATATATATATATATATATATAATTTATATATATATATTCAATTTTTCACTCGAGCGGTGTTTGTCATTTGTTTGTCTTTCCTTAATAATCTTCTTTCATTTTCTTTCTGTGTGCATGATCGCAATCCGGTCTACTTTTCCCTATCCCTTCTTTTTCTTCTCCCCTCCCCCCCCCCCCCTCTTTCCCCTCTCTGCATCACGTACTACCCTATACTATTCCCCTCACTTGCGGCTATCAGCTGTGGAATCATGTCAGTAGTCATATTAACTATTATACATACATCCCGTGTTGCCCCTTGAGCCTTGCCTGAAGTCGAGTTAAAAGCTCTCCCCCAGCAAACGGAACTGCGAAATGCAAGGCATTTCATCTTCGGTAGATCGTTGGGCCTGCTCTTTGGCAGCGTGACAGGCACGGCACCCAACCATCCGCACGAATGCAGCAAGGATGGGGGGTAAACATTTAGGAGGGAGGGGTGTGGAATGGGTGAAAAGGGGGGAAGGCTGGCAGCACGTGACGAGACCAGATGACAGGTGTGGTATGCGCAGAATGAAGGAGGGAGGGATGATAAGTGGATAATAATGAAAGAGAAGAATATTACACGTGGCATAATTTGCTCTGCTCCATAGGTATAGGAGATTTAAGGACGCACACAAAAATTACAGCATGACAAAGCAAAGTCGAACAGATGCTATACAGTGAGGTACATGCGAGGTGTAAGCAAGTAATAATCATCACAGGAGAAGATACTTACATCAAGGTATATACATGTATATAGCTAACGAAGCTTCGAAGGGGTTTTAATCCTGAGAATAAAGCTTTTGTCCTATTGAATGCATTCATGCCAGTGAGAGCATCGTGTACAATGTTCCACCACCAATTCAATTTTCAATACAATTCCATGTATTTCATATTTTTCATATCGGGTTGCACTGAAAAATTATACATATCCTTGTACTTTGACAATTAAAAAAGAACTATATCTATACAATATCAATTAAAGATGAACCAAGATTGTGACCTGACTTTCATTTGCTTGAAGAATATAATGACATGATCATTGTATATCTGTGTACCATGACATGCACCATAAATGTTATTGCATGAGACGTAGTACAGTATGTGGAGGCAGGAACAGTAAAAGTTACACTTAAAAGTAATACACGTAGATGGTGGCAGTCAAGGAAGAAATCGGAAGTAGAACCAGAATTTAAAAGAAAAAACAAAAAACAAAACAGGTTCTAGCAATTATAGTTGTCGCACTAGTGGGTAGCTGCAGCTGTATAGCTATGGTAGCAGAAGCCAGTACCGAGGGCAGCAGTTCTTGCGGCACTGGATATATATGTGTTGGTATTGGTATTGGTATTGGTATTGGTATTGGTATTGGTATTGGTATTGGTATTGGTATAGGAATTTGTATTGGTATTGGTATTGGTATTGGTATTGGTATTGGTATTGGTATTGGTATTGGTATTAGTAATGGTATTGGTATTGGTATCGGAGTTGGTGTTGGTGTTGGTATTGGAATTAGGTGATCCGAGTATCCTCTCGTTGGTATTGGTATATATTGGTTTTGTTTTGGGTTTTTTTTTTGTATTGGTATTGGTATTGGTATTGGTACTGGTATTGGTATTGGTGTTGATGTCAGTGTTAATAATTGATGATAGGTTATATAGAAGGGCATGAATTTTTAAATTGATGCACAATAAATTTGGAATTTGCTCACCTGCTTGTACAACTATACCTCAACGTACTATGTCCACGTTAGTTTGGCTGTAAGGTCTTTGACATTTCGTATGCTATTTGTCTATCAAGAATCAACAGATCAAGGTATTGTGTTGAATAATATTCGTCTGGTATTTTTTTTTACACACAGTCAATGATCAGCAAAGGCTTTGCATTTTTACATTGTTCTTTGTTCAGTGATACATAATGTATATCATAAAGAATGCTGAAAACATTTACGATCGGGCGCAAATGCACACACATAGGAATCGGGCACTTTGCCTATTATAACCTGTTTGAGTGATCTCTTCAATCTTTTTTTCTTCCTAAGCCTCTGTTTTAAGATAATACAGTCATCTTGAACGAATAGTTTCATTATATATTTATATATTGCTGTCACACATCGTTCCTTTGTTTTTCTTGAAGTTGTATCGAAGACAAAACATAACGTGACACTAAAAACAAAATTTGATTTGAATCAAATATTGAATCGTTTTGAGTGAACTTAATGGAATCAATAAAGGGAGAATCTGAGTGGGGGAATTAAAAAGGAAAGAAAGAGGCACAATATACAAAGTGAAAGGATGAATGTACAGAGTGGTAAATTTACTTGAGTTAGGCGCAATCATGCACTTTCATCGACCACTCGAACGGGTACCCTCTTGATTATTCACCACACCCACTGGAAACCTTCTCATAGCTACCGGTGCTCTGATCTGGAATACACTTCCTGCAAGTCGCGAGCTAATTTCATAGCCCAAGTTTGAGTCACGACAGACATGTTACCTTTTAAGAATGTCTAATTACATTTAACAACACTGCCACACTGCCAACATTCCACTGCAGTATTAATAGTCAGTCCATTTACAGCAGGCGCCACGTGTAATCTGTAATTAGGCAGAATGTGGCTCGATATAAATGGCCGAATTCTCTCCCCCCCCCCTTCCTCCCTCTCTCTCTCTCTCTCTCTCTATGTATGTATGTATGTATGTATGTATGTATCTCCATCTGTCCCCCTCTCTCCCTCTTTATATATATTATATATATATATATGTAAGTATATATATATATATGAAGAGTTTGTTCGCAAAAACCGATAAGTCCAATTTTTAAGATTTTGAAGTATGGTCTCTGTCATAAAGTACAAAATAATACCTTTAAAATGATATATTGGTCACTAAATATAAAGGTACATTTTTAAAGTTGTGGTCAAAAGAAGCAAAAATTTTCTTATTATTCTCTTTATTTTTCTTGACCTTTAATCACAAATATCTCAGTTTGGCAAATATGGACTTATCGGTTTTTGCAAACAAACTCTTCATATGTATTATATATATATATTATATAAAACTATATATTATATATATATATATATTATATAAAACTATATATTATATATATATATATATATATAATATATATATATATATATATACAGTATCCATTAATGCGTTCATAACAAATAATAATTCGTTTAATGTATAAACAAATTATATCATAACTCTATAGTATATTATAAGCTTATAATTCTTATAACTTTGGAACCTACATCCTACAAGCTTTACTTTTGAGTAGATTCCTCATATTTCACATCTATCCTTATATATTTGTGCAATTCTATCTCAAATTGACTGTTGTGTTAAACATATTTTTTTTTAATCAAATGCAACATGAAACTTGTACGAAATGTGGAATATGGAACAAGAATAATAATAAAAAAGTAACGACTATAAACACGTCTTGATTGTTGATCGCTTTGTTCTTTGTTTGATAATGAAAATTAAATGATCTTTTGCATGAATTATGTATGAATGAATGAATGAATGAATGAATGAATGAATGAATGAATTAATTAATTAATAAGATCTCAGATATGTTTCTGCATAACATTTTGTCCTGAAGCATTTTTTCAGTAGCTTTTCACAGTATGGCCATGTGGAAATCCACTATGCCTTCTCCACCTCAGCCATTAACCTCTCTTGAGGAGCTCAATAAAGTGTTTACTCAGCAATGCTCGACATGTGAAAATATGATATTTCCATCACAATCCAAAAACATTTTTTTCAATGATTAGGATGTAGGATACCAGACTTCTAAAGATGTTATGACCCTCCCGACTCTCAGTTTGAAGTGTGTTTTAAAGGGGTGTTTTTTATCATTCGTTTGCATATTTTCCTGTGTTGTTTCTATTCGAAATGGGGGGGGGGGGAGAGTCAAGAACAAAATGTTTCTTGGTTTGGAAAGTAGAATGATATGCCATCAAACTGTCTGGCATGATACATGATGTAAACCGCAGCTGTGCCAATGCTTGTATAAAATGCCCTCAGAGAAAAGCGGGCTTTACATGCCCTTAAAAGGAATGGATGTGAACACTCGTGCCTTTTTATCAGAGGTTAATGACCCAAGGTAAACGTGCATTCTCCAGGGTGATAGTCGGCAACATTACCGAATACCTTGCCGGCTGCTGTATGACCAGTTTGTGTATTCAGGCACATATTTTGGCGCGTTCACACACGAACACGAGACCGGATGACCGTATAACATTTATGGCAACTGAAGGCTGTATATCCCTCCCATGGTTCCTCTTCTGCTGGCATCATTGTCATTTTTGCAAACATCCTACCCTACTTTGACGGGGATTAGGGGAAATCTTTTGTAACGTTGCAGCCTAACTTAGGGAGGCCAGTATGGCATTACCGGAATGTTACAATATCAGAATGTAAAACATGTTGTGGTGCAACCAATATGCTGGAAGAATACGCCGTTGCTTATCTTCACTGCACTGTATAATACCAGCGTAAGTCCGCAGAACGTGTAGAGGAAGCTGACAAAATTCGCTATCTCGTCAAGGTGAGACGGAGTAATAAATGGGAGTGATCTTTACATCAGTTTGATGAAGGTTCCAGGCCCACAGTCACGGGTAGAATGAGACAATGAGTGCGTTCACGAAGCTTCTGAGCTTCTCAGTACAGTACACGTTCCACATCGCTGGAATGTTTATGACTGGTTACTGTTGTCCAATCGCGGGACTCCTATCTTAGTTCTTGATTACACGCGTAACCCTATTATCCCATAGATGTCTAATTAGCCAATCAGATCCTCCCTCTCATGTTTATTGGCCCCCAAGCGACGATATCATTCACTTGCGCCGCGTGTGGTAGCGGTCTGAGGGGCCCCCGGTGAAATAACAAGCGACCGATATTGACCAAGTAAAGAAGCGCCACAAGTGTGCATGCGATTTCTATCACACCAGAAGACCACTAACAAAAATATTACTTGTGGACATAACTAAAGGCAAATTCCTGGGGGTGTGTGCAAGGAGGCGTGACCAAAATAGAAGAAATTCCTGGGCATGGCGATGCGTATGGCTAACCAGGGTCCTTCTTACGGCCTGTCTAGAGCCATCAGGGCAAAGGTAAGTCAGCCATTTTGTTCTTTGGTCTATTTTCGATATTAACATCATTGCGATAAAAAAAGATAACGGGTCATCGCACTTAAGTCAATCTCGGTATGTATATGCACTAGACCGTGGCGTTGTAGATAGGCGACCTCAATGAACTTAATCTCGAGGGAGTTATGCTGACCGACACCATTTTGAACCCTACTGCTGTGCAGTCTTACCATAATTGTTTCAGAATGCCATTCTCGTTACAGAAGAAACCCACTCTCCCATGATATCAAAGTCCTGGTGCACTATTTCGTCTTTGGCACTTATATCCAAAAAAATTAAACATAGGTTTTTTCTCTCTTTTTTTTTTTAATTAAAATGTAATCATATTGGGCAATGGTTAACGCGTGTAATCTGTTCGTAGCTATATAGTTACCTTGTGGATGAAGTATACTGAGTGTAGTATCTCTATTTTTTCTCCAGTTTTTCAGTTTTTCAACTAGAAAAACAAATTTTATGGGGATTCCTGTAGTTTGTCCATTTATGTTTCATATATTTATTTAACATATTCATTAAAACATTTTCATACATACTAACATGAGTATTTCATACTCTAGATTAAAAATAGTTTGTGTGCTTTCTTTAGAAGATATGAAAACAGTATTCGTGTGAAGTTTTCGACTACAAAGCGTCACATAGGCTTCCTACCGAAATTTCGCTTAAACAATATGTTCCTTGTACATGGCAGTAATTTTTACATCTTAATTCATAAAATATATATGGCATTAGTTTCATGGAGCGAGAATGATAAAGATGGTGGCAGCACTCGAATAAAACAACAATCACAATGTTGATCATAGCAATACATGATGACAATATGTATGATAATAATGATATCAATTAGGATGATAATTTCCCATCTCAAGCCATCGAGGAAGTTCACATGATTACCATGCTCGGTAATCAATGTCACTTGCTAATAACATGGACTGAAGTAATGACAACCGCATGCTTGAAGCATGTAAGCAGTAGCTATTTCTTTATTCTTCATTTTACATAAAAGAATTTGGGTAATGAAACATCAATTTCATATTCCATCACTCCTTATGCCGTCTTATCCCTCAGTGTATTATAAGTTTTACTTCTATAGTTTGTAGACGTTATGATATCATGATTTGTACAATGCAATTCTTCTACTTTTATAATAAACAAAGCCATACCTTATTATTTTGTTAAGCACTCGTATCAATGTACATAATATATATACGTCTACGCTACGCCTGTAGTATTTTGAAGAATGTATATAGGCAAGACTTTTGACTGTGCATGCATGTAACAAGTGAATCAGACATGCGGTAGTAATGGGGAGAGAGGGGCTGATCACTTTCCCAGTGGTCTGTCGGGGAACCGTATTGTGAGAATCGAATTGCAAGGCCAGACCTGTAGTGTCAATTACTATTATACTCGGGCCTCACTGCAGCAACCTATCGTACCTCTAGCTAGACTAATATCGAGGAGTTTCGATGGTGCCGGCGTGTGTCTGTATGCATAGTACACACGGAAACACACATGTTAATATGTCAATGCTCACTCAAATGATATAACTAAAGGAGGAACTGTACAAAAATAAAAACAGATGGTTTTTTCAGAATATAATGAGATAATAAATATTATATACATACACTTGAATGTATAATATGTATATATATATGTGTATATATATATATATAATACTTATGTATATATATATTTTATTATATATATATCTATATATATGATTATGTCATTAAACGGGAAAATTACTCAGTAAATGTAAAGAAACACAATTGTATAGAATATACGAAGATTAAATGCAATAACAATTAAGGACACGATTACAAAGCGACAGAAATTGTACGGTTTATTTTGTTCAAAAAAATGGTTAAAATAGCTGTGATAACAAGATACAGGTGTACAGGAATAAAAAGGGAAACAAAGATTTTAGGATTGTCCAAAGAAAGGAAAATAGTAAGATAATTCATACACATCGAAAAAGATATCGTATAAGTTAATGAAACAAAGAAAAATCTACACGACGCTATTGGCTATTATTTCAATTTCAATTTCAATTTCAATTTATTTTCATATTTCTTGATGAAAAAAATATATCAAATATAACAAAATTAAATGAAATACATGATATCCAGCTGGAGACATACATAGAATACTAGTATTGCAAATATATAAAACATAATGGTCGATCTATGAAGTTTGGAATCTGTGAATTAATGAAGTGTGCAGGGTGCTGCCCAAATCACGTGGAGCTGGCGCGAAAGTGTGTTATGATATCATGTGCTAAGACTCCAACAATAGCGTGTCAGAGAATGTGTGTGTGTATGTGCGTGCGTGTGTGAGTGTGCGTCTCACTGTACGTATACGTGTGTGTATGTGTGTGTGTGTGTGTGTGTGTGTGCTTGTGTTTGCAGGGCTCTGAGTGGCTTAATTAGGCCAAGGTGGCGTCCCATTGCGTGTCCTCTACGCTGCCCTTTCGACGTCTTGCTTATTTTTTTTTTTTTTTGTCGCACGAGAAGAACGTTCCTCACGTATACTAGCACGTACACATTAATAGCTTCAGAGTGAAAAGAGTGTGTTCCTCTTCCAATTCTACCATAGTTCTTATGGTAAAAAAAAAAAATCATTTTATTACATGTTATTTGAATGTGGATCATATCATATCTTATATCATATCATAATAACGTTCGTAATACCATATATATATATATATATATATATATATATAATTCATACATACATACATACATACATATGTGTGTATAAAATACCTACGTTATTCAGATGTATTTATACATATTCATAATATGTTTGTTTACAGCTATACTTCAATTAGTGTTTCGTCTTGATGTGATAGACATTAGATGAGTGATTCATTTTCGTTCTGTACATTTAAACAAAATAAAAACCCGAGTTTATCTACTTTTACATGATTTTACTATGTAAGATTTTAAAAAATATTGAAAAAATGTGTGTCTTTATCCTGCATTATTATGAACATCAGGCACCACAATCTTCTTAAAGTCCCTTGATTCTTGTATATCTATAAAATGCTACGTAATTGAAATGTTTAGCCTCTCTTTGTTGGAAAGGGAAAATAAATAAATTGAATGAAATTAATGATCTTTCCATAAGATATGGAATCGATATGATCACTACATAACTGCTGCTCCTTTGTTATACAAAAATTATGTATATGATAAAATTGCCGCGTGCAATTCTTCCACAGTATGCACGTAATGGTTATGTCCTCATAGTACTGTAGATAACTTGCAGTACTTATTTTATTTGACATATTTAGACATGGCACTTTTATTTATTCACTATACTTTATTATGTGTAATATAATGTTCATACGTCAGAGACTTTATTTTCGATAACCGTCATTTTTGTACGTAATTAGACTTTTCTCTCTCAAAAAAAAAAATCAAACGTTTCTGCCTTCGACATTTTCGAGTAGAGCTGTTCAGCATTCACACCGCTTTCATTTATTATTTTTGTTTGCTTTCATCTATACGTACTTTTGTGTGCACCTTTTTAATATATTGCAAAGTAGATAGATGTATGGATGATCTGTTTAGACTCCAATAATATAGATAAAATATGTATAGTATACTCTCGAATCATAGGTCAGTTGCTTTTAAATCTAAAAAGAAACAAATGATGACTGCATGTACATACATGTACATATATATTATACATACGTATATATATATTTTTTTTTTTAATTTGATATATGTGTTTTTCTTTGTCAATGGGGAATTCTGATATGAAAGAGGATAATTTTTCAAAATCAGATAAAGGCTTAGAAAATCATGATATTGTGAAGTTTTATCCATTTTCAAAAAAATACTTCTTGAACAGTCAATATGAAATGCAAATGAGTGGGTCGATAATGCCATTGCCTCACAACTTTCCAAATGATTTGCACACAAAATCTATGAATTTCCTGTACGTTATGCATAACGTACATTTTAGCATGCTAAAATGGAGTAATGTCCGGTCTCAATCCTAACGTATTTGACTTATCAACAATTTTGAAGTCATTTTACACTTGCATTGAAAGAGAAAAAAGGACATTTTCGTTATTTCTTTTTTATTTGGACACAATAAGATGACACCATTAATAAGCTCACTCATTTGCATATTAATAAAGTGTTAGAGAATTGCTTGGCAAAACTTATCGAACATTCAGAATCTCATAACTTCTCATCTTTATCCGATTTTGATTGAAGTTTTACTGATGTGGTGATAATTTTTTTTTCTGTTTCTTTTCAGACAAACTTTTAACTGGTCAAGAATCCCAATTTAATTAGCTGTAAGAAAAGTTGACTAAATTTGTGCTGTAATACCTATATGAATAAAAAGAAAACTTACTTGAGTCTTAAATTTATTTGTAATCACCGATACATGTCAACTCAGACGTATAAGCAATGTTCTCAAAGAGCGTCCTCCACAAGCGCCATTGTAAAGGAATAAAAAAGAATCACTTTTCAATCATTGTTGATAGCATTTGATCATTTAAATTAAAGGTAAGTGGTGCCTAAAAAAGATTTCTTCCCATTTAACTCTGAAAGGTCTGCTCATTGGAGCCTGCATGTAATTGCCTTTGGATGTGTAGTTGGCGTTATTAAAGAAGAGAAAAAAATATCTAAAAAATCGACCGTTCTCGACGAAAAGCACACTTCACCTTTAAAGATGTTTCTGTAGGCTCGTCAAGTCGTCACGGCATTTGCCTTCGGCTTGAGCAACGTTTTCTCAAGCAAGGCGATAGTTTGTTGACTAGCGTGATGCTCAGGCAGCTTCTGCTTACACTGTGTACCTTACATCAAAAAGGCATCACACACGTATAGGGTTCACACACTTGAATGGTATAGTAGAAGATTGCGGATCAGGTGGCTCTCCCTCCCCCCCCCCCCTCTCTCTCTCTTTCTCTCTCTCTCTCTTTCTCTCTTTTCTTTTCTGCTTCTTTCCCTTCATTCTCTGTCTCTCGGTTTCTCTCACTGTCTATCTGTCTCATTTTTATGCTCTTTCTATTTCTCAATTCTTGATTTTCTGTGCCTTCATTCTCGTCTTTATTTAATGTCACTCCAAGCTTGTAATCACTTCAACGACATTGTCATAACAGGGTATATATGCACACAAAAGTATCACAAACAACCAAGGGGGGGGGGGGTCATGTCCTGAATATCATTCTTATATTTTCACTACCCATAACATTAATCTCTGTGATATTCATGGTTTTAAATCACATAACGAAAGACTAATATGAGGAAATACAATGCTATCAACAAAATAATATATTTTCGTAATTCAGCTCTAATGACGAAGAAACAACATGTGTATAAAAGTAGAACATTACAATCTGAATTAAAAATTCAAAACGCCTGGGTTCTTGGTAAATTTGTCGCTGTTCATGTCTGAGCTGTCCTCTTAAAATGTTCTTACTGTACATTTCCATTTCCCAAGTGGAAGGACCATCTTCACTGCTGGCTCGAGTCGTCACCTAACCTATTTTTAGAAAAGTACTACTTCTGCAATCGCTTGTAAATTGCAATCACAGTGGGGTAATGTTTAAAACTGGTCTAGGAGAGCCAGTGTTCGAGAAGATTACTCCATTCCCGTTCAATATGCTCTACAAAGAAATGTCTTTATTTTTTGTTTCCAAAGCACATGCATAGCACATGATATAAGTACGGGTAGATAGGCTCGTCCAGTCATCCATTCGCCCCCGCCCCCCCCCCCCAATCGCCGGCGAGTTTTATTTCACACCAGCGATATTTTCGTTGAAAATTATTCCACCTGATATCCACACCCCTGGCCCGGAGTCCGCCGAGGAGGCCCGGTGCCATCATGGTGCACAGAGGTGAAAGTGACACCCCTGGCCGCCTGAGCTGGGCCTTAACACGTTTCTATAGGCTAATCTGGCTTCTGTTCGTCCTTCTCCCTTATTGCTCATGACAGCGGAAAAATAAATCAGCACCACTAGGTCCCACTTTTTTAGGTTCCACCCAGCCGGTAAGCGCCAACTGGTTTAATCTGCCACGAAATTCGTGTGGATTCACCCTTTAAGAGGAATACTCCCTCCAGATAGAATTTTGATCGGAGAGGAACTTCTTGAATGTAGATTATATCGGCTTGCGCAGCGAAAGCGGGATCGGTACCACACACCGCCAAAAAACAAACTCTTCCAAATTTCCGGTTTCATACGGATAACCTATTTCCAAATAAACCGCCATCATGTCTCTGAGTTTGAACAGGGCGAACCGCGGACCACAGCTTGGCATGTGGAGGCAGATTTACCAGAAGGTAAGGATTACGGAGGTTATCGAAAAACATATTTTAGCCTCTACAAACCACTGGTACTTATGATTTTGATCATGCTCCGTCTTGTAGTTCAGTCCATCAAACGTGTACATTCTTTTAACTTCTGTTATTTCACGTCTATCAATCACATCGTGCACTTTTCTGTCTTGCCATGAGAGCGATGTTGTATCATTATGTTAATCAGCTGGATACGCTTCTGGCAAGCTTTAAGACGAAGAAATCCTCGAAGAAGCGATATGTTCGTGTTCGAGAAAAGGATCTTCCCTTCAAAAATATAACTCAAATCAAAACTGTTTATATCGCGCGTTTGAAGCAATACTACGCTGCAGTAAGATTAGCTTCGGTTGAATTCCATTTGCTCGACAAAGCATTTCACGTTTCTACAACTAGTATATCTCTCAGAATTTTCACAGCTTCCTTGTTCAATATCTGCTATGTAGTGTACCTGTGAGTTAATATTTAATAATTCTAACCTTATATTCATCAAACTTTTTAGGAGGGTTATAATTGGTTATTTAGAAGTTTTTTTAGATGATTTCAGATCCTGTCTTTGAAACCTTGAAGGATTTCCAAATTTACAGGTGTTCCACCTATCAAAAATGAAGCCTGATTTTTTTTCTAGAAAGTTTATCTTTGTTATAGCACTTAAAATGTCGTCACGAACCCTAAGCCTTGTGAAAGAAGAGAGAGAGAAAAAAATCCTGCAGTTCAGTTACTGCCGTCTTTTGAGCCAGAACAAAATGACAGGATGGAAAATTGCGTGTAAAGTACTGTAGCTACATTTTCTCGTTTCTGTTCAAATTCTGCTTCTATGAGGTTTGCAACATTGTATTCAGTGATAGTTTGAGCAGTGATCCAAAGTATATTTATCCAGGAATTTATCCTAGCTATTTTTCTGACATGGGATAACTATCAGATGTGAAACGGTTCGCGTTATTTTCGTTGTCTGATCCCCTTATGTTCAGTATAAGCTCGTTGTTTGTCGCGAGTTTAGTAATATTAGCGTATGCTCTTATCCACTAAACACTATTTTTCATCTGTCGCTGTTAACATGTTGCTGAAAAGTTCGCCTTCGATTAGATGAGGAAAAGCCGTAATAATAAGGTTGTCCTTACTTTTCTAATTTGTGCTGGAATATCATTTCCAACTACTGCTAGGCTCAGGTACAAAGTGGTCTTTTGGGTGTGCCCATTCTTCGTCCGCATAACGTCGGTGGCTGACACCGCGCGGGCCGACAACATTCTTGTGCATGCGTCGAGCGCCGCGCGCATGCCCCTTTTGCGGGCAGGACATAAGCATGACGGGATACCGCAGTGGTTGAAACCCAATGACTTTGCACATGATAGGCCTACCTGCAGTTCTTCCTTGTATTAGATATGCTTGGAGAAATGAATCTCACTCATTAACTATCATTGTGCATACCTTTGTCTTCAGTTCGGAGTGCTCCTTATCAACTCGATGTATCTAAGTGATCCTACATAATGTATCACTCAAAATCACAGTCATGCCTGTGATCCCCTTTCCTTTCCTTCAGCCTTCTCTCCAAAATTAATTGTACATGACAAGTGTACTTGCCATGATGTTGAAACAGGGCAAAATGGAGATAATATCGATTGATTACTTTTAAGCAAGACTAGAAATAACTGCAAAGAGATTAAAGTTGAAAAGTTAGACAGGTGGCCGCTACGCACAGGTTCTTTAAGAGGACTTTCTTCTCAGGAGGATTTTTCAGTGGCCGCATACTAGTATATACGACAGATGGTCGCCCTGGACAGATGACAGCTAAGACAAGTTTGACCGTATTCTAAATCTAGTTTCCAACTACTAGTAATCCTTTTATAAGACGAGCGTTTTACGTCATTCCCTGTGACCTGTTAAGGTTTTTACGTCATTTCCTATGCAACTTGTTACTCTTGTATGAGGGGTTTGACTATTCTCTCGGTGTGTGTGTATGTGTGTGTGTGTGTGTGTACGTGAGTTCGTGCGTGTTTCTCTGCGTGTGTGTTTGTGTGTGTGCATGTGCGTGTGTGCATGTGTTCGGACGCGCTCGCACTGTTTAGGCTGCATGGGTATTGTGTTATCATTGTGTAGGTATATAAGCTTTGTAACCGTTAAACATCATGGAGTACTAAAGTACATGTATGCATGTACGCCTTTTGTATTTCTACGGTCAGAATCTGCCTTACAACCTTCCCTGTATTCGAAAGAAGTTTGAAAACACTAATAGATAATAGATAATAGGAGAGTTTTTTAGTTTAGTTTTGTGGATAATAGATGATAGGAGAGTTTTTAGTTTTGTATACTGCATATATATATTACATACATAATCTGTCATAGCTTTTGTTTGTTTGTTTGTTTGTTTTTACCTGCCCAACAAAGGCATAAGATACCTCTGACGTTTATGTGATTGGGGATTCCTTGCACCTACATCGTCCTTTCATTTTCCTTTGAATATTATTGACAGTTTTTTTTTTTCCAGCAATGGATAGTAAAGAGCGAATGGTTGAGGGAAAGAACCGGTAAGCATATTAGAAATGGAAAATGCTTAAGTAATAGCAAGATATTATGAAAAAAAAAATACCTGTATGAATTATTTTCATAAAGACATATTTTAGAGCTGAAATTATGACGTTGTGAGCTGGTAGAAAACTGAATGTATTTCTGTCATTGTGCTACCTGATATGCCATGTTTTATTATTTACCTCGGACTGAAGTACAGCGGCACAACACAGATTTTCATAAGCATTCGGCTTCTTACGAGGGAAATAGCCAATACTATTTAGTAAAATCATTATAGACCAAGATTCGTCGCTTAAATTCTCTCTGGGTATCGAACTAAGTAGGAATACCCAAAAGGTGTCATGATTATTTCATGTCGAGGGCGGGGGGCCTTAACGTAGCCGGACTTCTGTAATCATACTGATTTCACATCTACTCTGGACGGGATTTGTGTAGGGATTTCAAATATAGTTGCGGCATTTATGTCTAGAATTCGTCACGTAGTCACGACCAATGGATAGTTGGCTCTGAGCATGTCCACGTGGATGGAACGTGGACCACATGATAGGCTCGTGTTGCTATATCAGTGGCATATCGGACCACTGATAGGAGGAGTGATCGAGGGTGGGGCATTCTGAGGGCACGCTCCTGATGAGGTCCCGCTGGCATGGAAAAACAGTCAAGATAAGCATGTTAAACAGCAGTGAAGCACAGACAGAAAGAAATACAGGGGGTTAGAGAGCGTGTGTGTATCTATCTACTCATGTATGTGTGTGAGGTGTGTGTGTGTGTGTGTGTGTGTGTGTGTGTGTGTGTGTGCGTGCGTGTCTGTACGTGTGTGTTTGCCAGTAATGTAAAGCGTGATCGAATATTTTTAAGTAAAACAAAAGGCGTATAGACGCATTGCGATTAGATGATCTAATGTCGCTGGCGAACTGATAACCTGTTAAATGGGTTAATTGGTGGCCTGCGTGATTGGTTCTTTCATTGACCACTTCCCTAGATGGGGTGGCATGAGGAAAATGCCACGACGGAGGGGGGGGGGTTTAAAGCGGTCGATTGCTGGTGAGCGCGCGGTCCACAATTTACGGCGTGATAAGCTGTGGCGGATTTATTGTACCTGACAAATTACTAATTTCAATTTTTTTATGGACTCAGAAAGCATCACACGAACACGAACACGCGCGCACACACGCACACACAAATACAATCATATAAAATTGTACATTTAGGGAATATTTATCTACATTAAACTGCATAGGCCTTGTCTTATTCTACATTCTGCATTCCACATGTCGGCTCACCCCTTAATCAAACCAAATAACCAATACTTCATGTATGAAAATTTTATAATGTGCACATACTTTTGGGTTAGTTTCAATCTCCGAGCCCCCCACCCTCCCCAGCTCCCCACCGCCCACTCTCCATACCTTCACAGACGCAGTGTAGCTTTGAACGTGGACAGCGAAACCGACCGGCTACATTCACCTTTGTTTGTTTAATACTTTTACTCCACGCATGCGTACTCTGACCACCAACCCCATATCGCATCATCATGGTAAAAAGACATTTTAGAGCTCCGATTGTATCACTTCCCTATCTAGATTTTGCGCGAAAGGGGTTTCCGTGTCGTCTGCTCGGGTTGCAGGAGGCCGCACAATACTATTTTTTCCTGGATAAATATTAGCGCGCGTACACGCAAAACAAGGCAACATGGCGAATCAGGTTCGGCCAATGGGAGATACCCGTTATATCACTTCAAAGGTAAGACTAACTAGGGAGGTGTATCTAGTTTCCATGACAACGGGCATTTGGCCGTAGGCCTGTCTTTGAAAGATCAAAAGTTGACAAGTTCCTATAAGGGACAAGGGGTTTTCCGTAATGACTTATAGGTAAATGCATGACAGTGATGCGTTAGATGTTTAACAAAATTACTTAGACGAGGTATAGTTCCTAGTAACGCCTTATTTTCCTTATTTGATACGCAGTGATCATCGTTGTGAAATGAAGATCTCATTCGTCTATAATTAGAAATTGCCTTCATCAGTTCATAAGTAATTTTAGGACAGTATACCGACATATTATGTCATGAAGCTTAACAGTAAAGGTATAGTGCTTACCTATTGGCACGCAGGAATTCCCACGACGCAGTGTGAATTAAGCTTATTTCTAACAAGGAAAATCTGGCATATTTCCGGCCACATAATGCGCACATACACAAATAAAGGACATAATAAGCCCATTTGAATACTTAACGGTCCAGAAAAGAACGATAGCGATATTGATATACGAAATTAAAAAGTAGTTTGTCTCACTTGGGGAAATAATTGCTGACAAGCAACTGTGACATTTATAGTTCGAATATGTCATTACCGGCCGCCCCGATAAACCAGGCAGGTGAGACAAAACACCTCCCTGGATTAACACAGCCGTCACGTTTACGGTTTAGATCACTGTTCAGCTCAACATTTTGTTCAAACCGTGTTATCCCTTTACCTCTCTGTGGATGAAACATGTTTCCTACATTCAAAGAAAATTGAAATGTATATAAAATTTCACATATTATAAAACATATAGCGCAGAATTCAAGGGAATGATTCGATGCTTCGACATTTTTCCTGCACATCCGTTAAGCCTCAAGCTTGCAATTATTTCAAAGATAACACCAAAGACGTGCATTTTGGGGTCTTTTTTTTTTCTATACTTGATAAGATTCTAAATGTATTGAATTTTAAAGGTGATTTGTATTTCTTGATATTTGCTCTCATGTTAAAAAAAAAAGGTATCATAAATACTGCCGAGAATATCCTCCGATTATTATGTTGTGAAATCTCATATATATATATATATATATATATATATATATATATATATATATATATATATATTATGCGATATACAGCAAAGCAATAGTGGAAGACCACACTTAATACCGAGTTTATAATCATACTTATAGTTTAAGCAAAAATTATATAGGAAATTAAAATGCCGAATTGTCAGCGAGGGTCAAAACCTTCCAAGGACATCTCTGCATGACGTTATTTTATACCCATCCTCGCACCATAGCAGCGACCCCCGCCCGCCATGAAGCAGGTTTACATCTGTAAGTGAGTGGCAGTGGACGACAAGACATGCGCCACCATGATAATAATCTCAGTTGAGGTTGCTTGCTTGGTTTGACGGAAGAAACAAACACACAATAGCATGTCCATCCTCATTCACGAGTCTCTTGGAATGCTATTAAAGTCTCCCTGTGACGTTCTTATCGATATTTCGTAAGTTGACATTGTCGTTTATTCCTGACATTAACATGCATTGACACTGTGCTTGTATGATTAGTGTCTTCACGGTGTCTGTAGGTGTCGTGGTTCTCTGAAGGTTAAACTCCGATCACATACCTTAGAGAAGTGTAGAGTGACTCGCTCTGTACTTGAAGAATACGGGGTGGCAGACACTTCTCCCCCCCCCCCACCATATCTCTCTACCGTACCCGTTCTGTCTGTTGCTCTTTGTCATTCTTTCTCTTCGATAAGATTTAACCCATCACACGCCAGATACTATCTACCATTATCTGTCGGTTTAGACACTCGTGGCTATGTTATTTTCTTGTAAAGTTTCATGTTGTATGAGAATGCATCTGAAAACACAATGACTTTCTCTTACCTTTACTTTTTTTCCGAATACTGAGATTCTCAACAGTCAACTATTGTTTTTTTCCGGGGGTTTTCTGTGTAAAAAAACAACAACAACTGCATAATAGCATATGATTTGCTGTATCCATATAGGGACCCATTGTAATGTAATAGATTTTCAATTTTATTGATTTTGTGAACAACTTGTTATTCGATGTGAAATACATGAAAAATGGTGTCAATATTAACCAAGGAATCAGTTTTCGATATCGTGATATTTTACGGGATATTCCATTGGAAACCTCGTTTTAGATAAGTGAAATACAACCTCTACTAAGGCAATGTCAGGAATTCGCTGTAACATCCCTTACAAGGCCAGCAAACCGACTGATTTTGTGAAAGAAATGTTATTCAAGTAACCCGGAAGAAAACTTCAAGTGAGTCTGCGCACTGAAGGAAGGTAGTGTCGACGGGAGACAAGATATAAGGCGCCAAAGTCATATCCGATTGTTTTTATGTCGTCTATGAGTAGCAAGCCTATATCAGGTGTGTTGTGGATGGCGTTGTAGTGGCTGTATGTGCATTGCAGGATCGCCTCTCTCTGGCACGGAGTTGGAAGGACTGATATTTCCTCTGGAGTCAGGCAGGCCCACGTTCCGCGCCCAGAGCGAGATGCCATTGCGATGAGCGATTGCTGCTCGGAACGTTCAGACGTTGTAGACTGCTCTAGACTCTATACGTTTTTATTTGGGGACCATAGAAAGGAGAAAGAGCTAAACAGCCATCCTTTGGTTCTAAATTTAGCTCCAAATGCCCGCTTACCCTTCGTCCACCCCCCCCCCTTCCTCCTTACTGATCGCTTCACCATCTCATTGCCTTCTGGTAGCCCCTTAAAAGGTCTTTGCATTCCGAGACGTCGAAATTCCTTGCAAGGATATGAGATATCCTACACGGATATCCTCTCGCCCGCAAAATCGTGACCCGCCCCGTCCTCTTTCCGCCCTTCTTACCTATTAACGAAGATTTCTTGCGCTCCGCGCGCGCGCTCTTCGACAAATGCTCATCCTTAACCATCCAATCACGTCGCCCCGCTTCCTAGCAACGGACACCAGCGCACACCAACTGTCTATCCTAATCCCATATCTACACCCTCTAGGTCTTGTTCGCACACCCGAAAGACAATCTTTAAATATTGTCACCCATCCGGCTCTTGTTTGCGTTTTGAGGCGGTCTTTTCCTGGTGATCGAGCGAGTCAGTTCTGTCGCGGTCGCTGATCGGAACCATACACGCCAGGCTGGTGCTCCTGCCCACATCACTTCCATTTCCACAGCTCGTTCAGGAATTAAACGAAGCTTTCCACAATGGCTGTTCAGGCGGCACCTATGGGCGATGCCCGCAAGACGGCGATGAAGGTAAGGCTCGGCGACGCCATCTCCAGGCAAAGCTAAGCAAAGCAAGGCAAAGCAAAAAGCGTTAATTGGTCAGGACTAATTAGAGTGATATATTCTATGCTATGGCCATCTTAGTGGCCTTTTCGCACTCACCAGGAGAAGAATGGGAGGGGGCGGTATGCAAATTACACACGGACTTCACCATGAGCGATCTCGCGAGTCACATTTTGTTTTGTTTTGTTTGTTGTTTTTTTTTCGCATCACGTGATAAGCCACTTCTGCTTTCGCGATAACCACATGACACCTTAAACTTGATTCGCAATCTTGCCTCTAAAGCCGACATTTTTTTTTCCAATCTTTGGGACCACGCGACTAAACGTCACCCTTTTACGCTGCTTCGACTTCTTTCCTCAAAAGTTTAATCGATGGCACGTGGCTGCCATTTCGACAATTATAACCCCGTTGATTTAATCATTTATGGTTTCATTCTTTATTTTCATCTTGTTGAAGGCAAAGACTGTATTTTGCTATTTCTCAGATAGAGACAAAATGATTTTGAATAGTTTTGTCTGGATATCGAAACTCAATAACTTCTCATTCTTCTATACTGTGTGCACGACGCCAAGCACAGATATCCAAACCCTCGCATCACACAATTAAGTTTATTATGATAAAGGAAAAGACCCGAATATTTAGCTGACTTTGTGATTACTGACCTCTTCCTTATCACATTTTCTTCCTTGCTTATTGAAACAAAAGCAAAAGGTTAAAAAAAAGAAACAAAAGAGGAAGGTGTCTGTTCTGTAGACGAGGTAGATGTTTTTCCAAGCAACAGGCAATCTACACTGTAAGTTAATCACTTGACATGACGTTAATAACTCTGGACATGACCGCACCCAATCAACACGTCACGGGACAATTACCCCACCCCTCCCGACTTTAATCTTTGTTTGTTTATTTTGTTTGATTGTCATGTACTACAGATGATGTAGATACTGCAAAAGTTTATCTTATGTAATCGCAAACGTTTGTAGTTTGATTTCATCAATGCGAAACTGAAAATTCATGGCACAGTAGGAACGGGGTATTTCCTTTGCACCCCTTCAGTGAACTTCCGGTCGTGGTGGCAGCAGACATTGTTTCACTCATCTCTATAATAGCCTCCAGTCGAGGTGCTGCCGTTGAGCTTTCGGAAAAGATGTTCGGTATGTTTGGTCTGGAAGCGAACGCGCTCGTGGCAGTGACACCGTCGCATAACTTACCATAATTGCTAACATGGTCGGAGGATGGTGACGTTGACTCTCTGCCCATGTCGTGGCGCAACAGATGCCAAAGGGGGGGAAAGGTATCCCTCCCCCCACCCCATCCTCCCCTCCGCTCCAAGCATTCCATACGCATTCTCATGGTTTCAGTTACTTCTCCCAGAATGCACAGCGATAGATGGAGGCAGGCAGGGCAGGACACACCCAGCCCAGCCATTGTTGTCGACAGCGCCACCTAACTTTCGCTGACAGTTTACAAGGATAGAGAGATAGACAGAGAGATAGAAATACCCAGAAATAAAGACCGACATGCAGAGAGAGAGAGGAGGGAGGGGGAGATAGGGCGGTTGTGGCGGAGTTGTCAAACTATGCCATAGCGCCAACACGACCAAACTGGCTTCGAGTTGTTTTACCAGATGGAATGCGATTAATTTGATCATTTATTTTGAACAGCCACGCCGTACTTCTGACGTCAGTTTATGAGGGAGGTTGCCTACCAGGGCTGTGTAGATATTCCTCTCTGTTATAATTTGAGTCCATACGGTTAAATATATTCACTGTAGCTTCTGTAAACATTTTGTTGTCTCAGCAACGTCATATTTTTCTAGGGTTTTTGACAAATGGAAAACATTCTTTTCATTAAGGTTTAGTTCGCGCGTCTTGATTTATTTGCGTACACGTGTGTGTGTGTTTGTGGGTGTGTGCAAGCATACTTATATTCCACATGGTATTCATGGGAAAAAGACTACCAGTTGGTAATTCTGTCCCTCGGGCACATTACGTTGTTCCCTCATTTCATTTTATCATTTGCAAAGTAAAAACACACCGTAAGACAAAAAAAAAAAAGATATTAGGAAAATTCTATTACTCTTTCTCCAATATATATCTTTATCTATCTATCTATCTATCTATCTATCTATCTATCTATCTATCTATCTCCCTATCTACATGTATCTATCTATCTATCTATCTATCTATCTATCTATCTATCTATCTATTATCTATCTATTTATCTATCTGTCTTTGAAGGAAGTAAGGAAGCTAATGATCACATTCGCAATTAATTATCTGCATCAAAATGATTCACGCCAATCACGGCCAACGTTTTTCATTTCATTTCAGTCCAACTATGTCAACATGTCCCCCCCCCCCCCCCCTCTCTCCCTCTCTCTCTCTCTCACACACACACACACTCTCTATCGTGTTCGGATTCATTGACCGTCTCCTACGCCAGCTGTTTTTGGATGTAAATGCACAGTGACATCGGTATGTCCAGAAATTGATTCCTCGTTTTCCCTCGTGAAAGCAAAGCCGTAAATTCGCTGGTCCCCAAGGCGGCGACGCCAGCGAAACCATCTCAAGCTTACTGCGCATGCGCGTCCTCCTAGTTCCATGGGGAGTATGTGTGTGGCGCATAACAACCTAATCTTTCTCTTCAAATGTCATTACATTCAGTGTTACTGTATTAAACCTAAATGTTTGGTTTCCATAAAAGGGGCAGGGCCATTCTTACGACAGCTGTTGAACATTCTACCAATGCTGGATGGAACTTTGTATATTTCTTTTCTCCAAAGCCATCATCTCGGTTCTGATTGGACAGCGCTGCTATAAATAAAAAAAAAAAAGTCATACAAAATATATAACTTGTAAGTTTATCTATTCGCGCTCGTCGGGGTAAGCTACAAACTTTAAAAAAAAAAGACACTGATTTTAATGAATCGGTATACGCTCGCAGTAACGCTATGAATAAACAAAACATAAAGCTCTATAGCAGGGCTCGACACTAACGGTGGCCCCGTGGCCCGGGGCCACCAAAAATGAAAGTCGGGCCACCAAATTTCAAAAACGGGCAAATTTGGTGGCCCGCCTCGGGCCACCAAAATTTTTTGAAAAATATGTCAATAAATTCGTAACTTTTTGCGCCGAAAAATAGCAGTTAAATTTGTTCAAAGGATGGATGAAAAGGACTGAATGAATGCCTGAGAGTGAATGTTGCAAGTTTTATGAGTAGATATGTCCAACTTCTAATTCTTACTATCATAAATCTTAAATATTTGACTCATTAAAAAAAAAGGACTGTTAATGTTTTTATTGGGTTTTTTTTTCGGGACACCAAATTTTTCTCTCGGGCCACCAAAAATAAGAAATTTATGATTTTGGTGGCCCCATACATCGGGCCACCAAACAAAAAAGTTAGTGTCGAGCCATGTCTATAGGATATGGAGTGACATTTCGTCTTTTCTATGGTACGTCCTATATGATCGGTTGTTTACAAACATTAGGATTTTCTGCTTCAATTTTGCATACAGCATTAAAGATAAAAATTAATCAAAGTATTGGGCAGCGTTATAAAATTTGGAACTGATTTAAAAATACACACACATATCAAACATACATATACATACAAACATGCATACATACATACAATTGTATATACATTCTGGTTATTATTTTCCAAAATCTGTAGATTGTTCTGAAGCTTTCATTTTATATGGCCTATTGAAATGATTTGCACCTTAAACAAAACAAAACAAAAATTTAAACTGCCACCTCTTTTCATACCTCTAAGAGCACCCTGAAACTCCATTAGAATGAGAACATGAAAACCAATCGACGCAGAGTTGCAATCACACGAATAAAAAGATGGAATAATGAAGTTGGCAAACAAACGTAAGTTGGAGCTGGCGTTCGTTCGAAAAAAAAAAAAAATGATTGCTCACGACGCAGCGGGGCGCGGTGAAACGTAAGAATTTCTAAACAGGGCCATGCCCTTGTTCCTCGGGGATCTAACTTCACTCGAGATCGCTGCTCCTCTTTCGTAGTTGCTACTCTAGGTCAATGGTATGAGGTTACAATTAAAGTCAGCCTTTGTCCATTTCGCAGCTGTCCTTTTCACCCCTGAAATTTCGCACGTTTGGGCATGGAGAGCGAAGAGTGTAATAATGAGGTTAATGATGACACGACCAGTTGAAACCTATATTTTACTATGGAAAAAAGCAACCCGAAATGAAATGTGATCCACTTCGTGTCAGTATCTGCATACTTTAGAATTCGATGGGTGAATCACATCTTCTTTAGATTCCCCTCGTAATTACAGTGTCCAAAAGTTATATAATGTCATATCGTAATACCTCAGTGACCCACAAAAGGAGGGGGGGGGGAGAATGACTAGGAGCATTTTTCTCTCATACCTTGGTATGATTACCTGCTCTACTAAGTAGGCTACTTGAAAGTATACTGTATAGATATGATGATTTTGATTTGATTTGAATTTATTTTCCGTTAAAAAGTCACATTACATATAATCATTGCATATACAAAATAATGCATAAAATGCATGTCATAACACAGCTGTTTTCCAGAGGGGTCCTAGAAATTAACAACGTTGTGATACACAAAATGATAATTACATAATGAGGCTTACATGATGAGGCTGAAAGATGTAAACTATAATGTATTATGCTGTTCGTTGAGGTCCGTTTTTTGAGTTCCGTCTCCCCATTGTCATGACGCCTTTGTAAAATTTCTTCATTAATTCCAGCAACTTAGTATTTTATAACTTGTAGAAAAATGGCAAAGCCGGAAGTTACATCGTGTAGGTTCATGCCCGAGAAAGAAGGAGAAGAGAAAGAAGGAGGAGGAGTTGGAGGAGAAGAAGAAGAAGAAGAAGATGGAGAAGGAGAATTAGGAAAAGGAAGAGGTGGAGGAGAATGAAAAAGAAGAAGTAGAAGAAGAAGGAGAATGAGAAGAAGAAGGAGAAGGAGAATTAGGAAAAGGAAGAGGTGGAGGAGAATGAAAAAGAAGAAGTAGAAGAAGAAGAAGAAGAAGAAGAAGAAGAAGAAGAAGAAGGAGAAGGAGAATTAGGAAAAGGAAGAGGTGGAGGAGAATGAAAAAGAAACAGTAGAAGAAGAAGAAGAAGAAGAAGAAGAAGAAGGAGAAGGAGAATTAGGAAAAGGAAGAGGTGGAGGAGAATGAAAAAGAAGAAGTAGAAGAAGAAGAAGAAGAAGAAGAAGAAGAAGGAGAAGGAGAATTAGGAAAAGGAAGAGGTGGAGGAGAATGAAAAAGAAGAAGTAGAAGAGGAAGGAGAATGAGAAGTAGAAGAAGAAGGAGGAGGATGAGAAGAAGAAGGAATAGGAGATGTAGTAGAAGAAGGAGGAGGAGAGAGGAGGAGGAAAAGAAGAGGTAGAAGAAGAGGGAGAAGAAGAAGAATTTGAAGAGGAAAATGAAGAAGAAAGGGAAGAAGATGAAGAAAAAGAAAAAGAAGTAGACTAGAGTAAGAAGCAGAAGTAGAATTAGAAAGGGAAGGAAAAAAGGAGACATTTCCCAACAAAACTTAAATGAACCAATTAGTACACTTAGAGAGAAAGGTATTAGTTTAAACTTGGATAAAGTCACTATAAGAAGATGGGGAAAATTGTGGGGAGTCTAAAGTAAGTCATTCTTCTCATCGCAACCAAAGAAGTATATAAATCATATATGAGAGAGAAACAAGTTTGTTTTTAGAAAACGGAGTGATCACAATGCTCGTTATTCTAAGCATTCGATGAATGGCTGCAGAGAAAAGATCCCCTGTTGATATTGTGACATAACTGCTGTTTAGAAGACATTCCTTCTGGACGCATCCGTGGTTCAAAGTTTGTTCAGATGCGCGGAGGGGGTCTCCAGATCCTTTGCTGTCCCCCCCCCCTCCCCCATCCTCCAAAGAATGCATCGTGTAACTGACATTGACTGACCTTGAATTCATATAAATGTCCGAATTAAGAGGGGGAGGAGGAGGGAGATGCTAGGCAGGGTGAGAGAAAGGAGGGAAAGAGAACAACCCAACTGGAAAGCTCATCAAATTAATCAAGGGGTTAGAGTATGAAATGGCATAATGGACAACGCACCCCGCCTGACCAAGTAATCTACCACCACCAATCTTCGCCCCTCTGATATCGGCTCCGTGAGGCGGGTAACTCGGAGTATATAAAACAGAGGAATTCCCTCCCCTAGTCGACATTTTGCACCAACTTCTCACCGCCGTCGAGACATCGGCTTCATTTTGCCCCCCATTCGCCTTCGCCCCCTCTTACACCTCCGTCTGACCAACCGCCGAGGGAAGAATTTGATCCAATCCGACCCAGAATCTCGAACTCTCGCTAACGTCACTGGCTTACTCACTTATCGAGACGCATTTTTTTCGGGGCATAACTTTTTGTCGCTGGTCCAACATACTAAGTATACTCCTCCGAAGTTGACTGAGCTGTACGTGTGCACAAAGACGGGTCACATCTATCCGTCGTTGATGCAGATATCTTGTTTCTGTTAAGATTCGCCAGAATATTTTCAAAGTGCTCCTCTTTTAGACACGAAGGGACGGCTCTACTATCTTCTTGGTTATACCTATTATATTTGGATTTTATTTGAACGGAGACCTAGACCCACATAGTTATCAAACATGGGCGAAGCAAACAAGGGACCTGCTTACGGAGACATGCGATATCGAATGATGAAGGTGAGATTATGTGGTATACATTCGTTCTGTGTATTTAGTTGTCATTTTATATGATCATGAATACTATCTGCGGTATAATGTCTATCTCTCCCACAACCCCTCCCCCTTTCTCAACTTGTATAACAATATACGATACATGTAAACGATGATTATGCATGGTGCAGCGTGGGTCTTGGTCGTGGGATTGCTGAAGCCATGTATTTTTATGAAGACCGTCATTCTTTGGAAAGTCGACTGGAGTATATCTCAAGCTAGAGACCTGCTTATGGGACATGCTTGTATATTCCGATGTTGGCAATGTACAACACAAACTTTTACTTAATACATAACATCATCTCTTCCCTTAGCCTTCCAATAAATTTATACCCGTCGGCCTGTCGTCTACGGAATCCTGCATATATTTTTTTTTTTCAAGAAAGTGCGTTCGACGACAAGTATCAAATTGTGGTTGTACAATAACGCAATGCAAATTGGATGCCATTGAACGTGAGGAAAAGATGGGAGACAGGAGCCTTAACTGGATTAATTGGCGCGATATTTATGTTCAGTTCAGTTCAACTGAACTGAAACTGTGTACTAGTATTGGGGAAATACTTCCACATTTAACTCTGATATTTTTTGCGAACTAACACCTCATGATTACAAAACTTTTTCAGTCAAGTAAAGGAAACACTATACAAGGCTGTCCCTTCTCTATGGACGTTTGTTAGTCTAACCTCAAGCACTGATGTCAACGTTTGACATGACTGCATCGGTGAATGCATTGATGTTATTAATTTTATTGATGCATATTAATGGCGTACATGACATTAGAAGGAGGGGAAGGGGATGTTGGTGATGTGACTCAACATCCATGAAGGATGTGTTTCTTCACCACTCTAAATGAGATGAGAACATCACTGAAATCTGAATACGTGACTGACCTCTTATTTTGACCGCTCGAGTCAGTCTGGGGAATTGTTTTTTTTTTTTCCTTGCAGAAAGCGTCATCTTCTCATGATTAAATTGGCAACACTGAATTTTCACTGCACGTCACTTTTACGTCAAAGTAAGATCAGATAGATTTCCTTGAATTCTTCCCATAATGTTTACAAGAGCCTGTGATGTTCAAAAAGAAGATTTTGAGAAGAAAAAGGCCAATTGGTGTAACTTCTAAAAATCAATGTATAGTCCTTTTAAGAAACAGTTGCAACTTTAACAGTTGAGAGGCTTGTGAACAATTATTCTCAAAAGAAACAAACACTTACATGTGAACGACAAAAGACTCGAATGAATGAGGATTTATAATGTAAATGAAACGCTTACAAAATGAATATTTTACTAAAAAGGAAAAAAAAACCTCTTATCGATAAAGAATCACAGCAAACCCCGGAAATGGGCATTATTGGACTCGATGTGTCAAGCCTACTAATGAAGTAGTCTTAAACTTCTGCTGTTTTTATGGCTTTATTCTCTTCATTTATCTATAACTATTAGCATCTACTAACTAGCTGTACAATTCAGTACTTTGTCGTTTATGGAGGCAAAATTTCTTCACAGAGAAACAGACGGATAAGAAAAGAAGATTTCTAAGAGGGAAAGTTCAAGCAAAGAATGAAAGAAAGTGGAGCAAACTGTGCTGTACCAAGTCACAAATATTTTGCGGCAGACGACTGGTTCTTCATCTCCTTATACGGGTGCGCGAGGATAGGCCATGGCTTGACGATCGTCTGGTAATTTCGGGGGTAATTCTTATACGTCTGAAGCAACTTTCAGTTTCACCGGCGAGAAGGTAGTGAAGGGGGAAAAGGGAGATGATAGGACATTTTCCGCATACCTCAAACGAATCATATCTTTTCTCAGTAAACACTAAACCGTAAGTTGAACTTAGAAAGGTAAGACGAGAGAAAACACTAAAAGAATTCAGGACAGCATGGGTTTTTTTTTTCTAAATATAAGTATACCCTCCTCTACAATCGTCTGCACCCCTTTTTACGCTTCTTTTTTTTTGGGGGGGGGGTAAATGCTTTCACTATATGGAATTTATCTAAATCTTGCCTTGAGTACTAAAACATGCAGTCTAGGACCTACAATGAATTCACTTGAATTGGATTGAATGTGATTATCTGCACTAAGTCCTAGATCACTGAAAGAATTTAGTTTTTAAATCGCAGCAGAGACGTTTGAGCCAAAAAGACAGATACACAGAAAAAAGAACTTGAGATAAAAAAAAGAATGTTTCTCTTTATTATATATAAACCAACATATGTAGATCTGGATTCAACAAAAATTGTGGAAATGGGATCAAAAATAGTTAACTCATTACATGACCGTACTACTTAAAAAAGTTATACACGTATAATGATTGCATATTAAAGAAATATGCACGTGATTTTTCAAACTGTGGTCGACGCCTTAAGAAAAAAGCAACCAAATCGACAAATTTTAACACGCGTTACGAGGATATTATATACCACCATACCCCGATCCTGTTTTTGTGGCAGAGCGTGCATTAGCTGGGGACTGCACAACGCCGAAAATGGGACCAATCTTATCCTGGTTAACCCAGAGGTCCCTTCCAAATTCCAACTCCCTGTTTTGAATTCTGCAATGAGCACATCAGTTGTTATAGGGAATGCCTCAGATGAGGAAGGGGGGGGGGGAGGCCAGGGAGGGGATGGAGGGGGAGGGACATTCCTCGCGTGGTCCGGATTTCCTTCCTCGGAAAAGAGGTAGAAAAATAACGGAACGACAAACGGACAGATAAACTCATAGCGACAGACTCATTTTCCTCGTCATGATAAAAATTACGTCCGGCAGAACAACAAATTATGGCTTTAATCACGTCGCCTTGTCAACGAGAATTTTGTGCTAAGCACTATAATATTGTCATTGGCAATCATCGATCATTATTGCACATTAAAGAGAAAGAAAGACGGTGTGTCGTTGTTCTGATTAAATAACCCTGGAAGGAGTTGTATATACACCTTGTTTGTCGCTATTTGTCCCTCTTAATTTTCTCTACTTTTATGATATGTTTGCCTTACAAGTGGAGGAGGGGTGTGATTAATGTTTGCTTGTTTTTTTTTCTGATTGTAATGTGAAATTAAGTTCTGCATAAAAACATAGGGCCCATATCCTACTGTTTGGGTTTTCTGATGAGATAAGACTTGAATCTGAAGATTGATACCTGATTTATGACATTAAATCTCCAAGTACCGAAAAAAGGCATCAAGCAATAAGTAGGCCTACACTGCCATGTACTTTGAATAAGATACATCATTCAATGTTCAATGTGTGTGTACGAGGGGGCATTCTGCTGATAAGGTGTCCAGCCCATAAAATCCCAAGGTATAGGCCCCATTCATTGCCAACGATGTCACGTTGGAGTTGTCACTTTGTTGAAAAAAAAAATGTTGGTGAATCAGTATGAGTCCATTACCCCAATCTTCACCACGTAGACTCTACCCAGCCCCCCCCCCCCCCACCACCACCACCACACAAGCACACAATATAACTGCTGCACGTAGGAATGCGCGCGCAAGCGAGTAAAAACGTGCGTCCCGTAGCCTCCGGTGTTGTATCAGCATGCAGCACGCAGCGCGCACTCGCGAAATCTGTGACGTCATGCTGTGAACTGCCGAAGGATATTTAGACATCTTATCCCGACTACTCATTAAGTACTTGTACTAAGAGTTCGTGACCTCCTGGTTACCGGTCAATATCAACGATCAATGCCCGGTCCCGTGATAAGCTCGTTATTCTAGCAGCACATCAATACTGGCAATCATGAAAGGTATAGATGATACCGATCCTGACACTAGATATGATTATTATAGCCTGCACTGCGCAGAGTGTATACGGAATATTACAGTTGTATCAGCTGATATAAGCATCCAAAGTGAACGCCCCCCCCCCTTTTTTTGGTATATATATATATTATGGATCATTAATTGGCAGGACATTTTTGAAGACTAAAGTTCCTCTCTGCTCTCAAATTGGCGATTTTGTTGTGAATCTCTTTTTGATTTTGTGCAGATGTGTAGAAGTTACCAGTTCCACATCTATTTAGTCTACAATACAATGACATATGATATATGCAGAAATGTTCAGGATGCCAATCTTTTGGCGACATGATGGTGATCTCTGCAGTAAAAACACTCTGGTGTTGATAGGCACGTCATGGCACACTGAATGGTCTTCTGAAGATCAAGTCAACGGAAATTGTTTCTACTGTTCTGATACTACAGTCGCCATATCACATACTAAGATAACATCTAGCTGAACAAAGGCATTTTTATTTGTCAGTTTAAGTCCCGTCTGAGTGAAGTTCCTAAGTAGCTTTGCTTTACTTTATTTGCTATCTTTTTTTTTTTTTACAAGCCGTCGTCCGAGATATTGTACATGACCCTCAGAAGTTTTTTTTTTTTTCTCTCGTTTTCTTTTCTTTTTTTCAAGACACTTTTTCTGGACCAAAGTGACCCAGACATAAAAGTAAACATTGCCATAGGAATGGAGACGCAGAGTGACGCATCTGGAAAAGTGGTTGTGGAGGAGTGTTTGTGAGGAGCACGCCCTGAATGATTATATCTGGCGGGCAACCGGTTAAGTCAAGGAGTATATCCTCCCCTTTCTCCCTCATCAGGCAGTCTTTCCGCATCCCACCCCATACTGGTATCTCACCATCCCCCCTCAGCTGCCCTCCACTAGAATTTCCTCTCCTGTGGAAGCAAGGAAAACCATCTTCCCCATTCCAACCTCCTCCTCCTCCTCCTCCAATTCTATTACCATCCACTCTGCGCGTTGTTTGCCCCTCATCCCACCCTCACCCCACCCCACCCCCGAGAGGACATCCATGACCCCGAATGCCTGAGGAATGCCAAGCACGCGGTTTGCCCCGACGTCGACTGCCATTTTTAGAAGTCCGTCGAAATCTCTGCCAGCCATAACACGTCGATCCCACACGGGCAGGGCTAATCAGTTGGCAGTCGCAGTGAACGTCACCCCGCATGTTTCCATGTGGCGTGTTTGGTTGACGGAAGTCTCGGTCGCAGGAGTAAGAAGAGACAGCGTTTATGATAAAAGAAAAAAAAAGGAAAAAAGCTATAAGTATAAGATGAGAATGGAGAAGATTTGATGCGATTGGATTGTAAAGAAGAGAATTCCGAATAGATATGAGAAAACATGATTTTGACTCTGCACGCTTCTGTTAATTTGCCGAAAAGAGCAATTCTTAGTACATATATAGATTGTAATCGAGAGCTTAAATTCCTTCGTTCGTTGGCCTAGTGCCAGATCAACATGAAAAAGGGAAAGTAGGATTATATATATATATATATATATATATATATATATATATATATATATATACATATATATATATATATATATATTGTAGGGGAAAACGTTGACTGTGGATACAGTACTTTAATATTCTCCTATAGAAAGAAAACGAACGAACATCTAAAGATAATGTCACCATCTTTTCACGCACTCTGCCTTCAACTGGAGGCCACACTAAAACTCTCCATGACCTGGATTCGACTCTGGAAGGTGCAGGGAGAAGGAAAGGGGGGGGGGGAGGGGGGAGGGGGGGGGGGTAAGCAACCATCTCCATTGTAGTCTGATTTTTCATGCATGTATAAGTGCCTGTCGATCCTTTCCCTCTAGCCTTTAACCCTTCCCTCTCCCCGCCCAACCCCAAACATCTTCTTCTTCGAAGAGCTTAAATGACTAAATATGGCGCCCGCTACCAAGTGTCTTGAGTCAAGAGATTGTATACAATCTCTTTGTTGGTTGCAACGCAAAACTGTGACCAACCACAAACCTATGGAAAGCCACACAGGACATAATTGCGGGCAAGCACCCCGGGGCCAGCAGAAGCCCTTGACGTTTCTAACGTGGTTAAAAGTCTCTCAGCACCGTTGTCCCCGTCAGTGTAGTGTCGATGTCGTACACACTTAGCATGTGGCAGAACCGTACGGTTTGAACGACTGTCGCGGTTCAGCGATTAAATCAAAATTGGTAGCGTACTGGTGGAAATAGAAGTGAAAAAGGTGTAAAGCAGATGAGAAATAAAGGTCCGTAATAATGTATAACTTAGAAGTAGGCCGTCATCTGTAATTCAGTGTGATTTATTTAAATTCACTCAAATAATAATTCATCTATATCATAGCTTAGAATAAACACATGCGAAACAAATGAATAGGCAAATGCAATACACGAGTAGATAATACATGAGATTAGTTACAACAGATAAAACATAAACAAAACCACGATAACTATGATAAACAAACCATGATTCCAGGGACTCGACAGAACGACAGACTATGCCCCCTTCAAGTAAGGAAAAAAAAAACTATTACGGAAACCATTATGTAATAAGTAATCACATCATTTTCCCCTTACCTTTACAACTTTCGACACCCCCTATAAAAACAACAACAACATTACTATAAGTTTCTGCTCATAATGCAGATGTTTCTGTCATATGTATCAGTTGAAAGGTATTCCGTCTGAGAGATGAATGTAGAAGCAACAATGGTTATCGGAATGGTAATAATACTAACGAAGTCAATATTTGCTTTAGTGACAATACTTTTCCTTTGATGACTTTTACTGTATTGGTGCTCTTTTCTTTCTTTGACCTCCCCCGACAGATCGAGAGCAAACGTGACCCGGAACTAGAAAAGCAGGTCTGCGAGTTCATCGAATTCCACACTGGTGAAAAAGTAAACACATACGACGATCTGAAGAACGGTGTCATTCTGTGCAAGTAAGTCTTTGCAGTGAACAAAGTCCGAAGTCTACAAGTTCGATATAATAGATATGATAATAGTGTATGGAACAATGCAATTATGGCGGATGTTTACTTATCAAGATTGTTTCAATGTATCATAATCATATTTACAAGGTTTGTCTGTGAATCTCGTGTTTCTCGGTGTACCGAAATTTCATATTCCACCATCATAAAGCATTTACGAGTATTCATACACTTATAAACTGTAAGTCATTCATCCATACCAACGAATATGAGAGTTGTTTTCCTATCATACGTCCTTAAATGCATTTTCACCAAAACGACACCCGTCAAGGTTCAAGGTTACAGATTGACGAACCTGCGATCGCCACATGATTTGATCGATCAGATTTTTCACGATTGCAGTGAATTTACCACGATAGTGACAGAAAATCTTATGGAGAGCCAAATGTGCCTAAATGTTTATTTTCATCTCATACTGAATGAAAGCTGCGTTTCGAAATGCAAACACTGATCTGATTGTTTGCCGTTGTTTTTTCATCCTCACTTTTCATGGAATTTTTCGTTACGGTCTTCGTGACACTAACAACAGTTTGAAGCATGCAGAATGTATGCACGTTTGATTTTGATCTTGCCTCGTGTGTAACATAAAGTAACATGTTAAAATTGGGGTTTAATCACCTGTTTGTTTGTTCTTTCTTCAACCGCTCAAAGAAAGGACGGCATAAGGTTGTTTCGAGATAACTTTGATTTCACGAAATTTTTATGGAAACATTTACTACCTTTTGCAAGATCTACTCATATTGACGTTGAGGTGAGGCTGGTTTATCCCAAATATGGAGGAAGTGCGAAGTCACAAGAGATGAGAACGTGACATTTTGTGTTTGTGAAAGAAGCAATTTCTATTCCATTTTTTGGCATATAGTCAAGAAAACTGATGAACTGACGAATCATATATACGTGTTAACTGCTCTTTACAATACATTTTCACATTTAAAGTACGAGGGCAAAAGTCATGGCATGTTTATCATATTTTCAACACTTCTGCGCTTCTTGAGACTGTGAACCGAATTGGTTTTCAACAATTAAATAACGCTCGCCTTTTCTATGCTCTTGGTTGTTGTTTTTTCTTTTTTTAATGGTTCGTTCTTGTGTTTGTTGTTCACAATGTCTCTTTTGATTTGATATGTTGGCATGCATCGATCGTTTAATTATTTTTCACAGGTTAGTAAACAAATTTAAACCTGGTGCAGTGACGAAAATCGAGAATGCCACAAAAAATCCATTTGCAAGGGTAAGTGTTATTGACACAATGCATGCTCAGTGTATAACGGTGTGACGTACTCAAGCAGAATCAGCGTGCGTAGACCGTAGAGTAGCCGTGAAAGTCCACGCGTAGACTGCTTTTGCTGTAATAATATTGTCTGTGTGTCCCTTTGTCCACTTCGGCAACTCATAAATAATTGTTCGTATAACCGCACTAACGCCCGGAAGCAGGCTCTGCTACCCATATTGTGCTGACCGGATCCTTCCTTTACACAGCATGCATGGAATAACACACATAGAAGCACCGCGCAGAAAGTATATCGTGCCGGTAAATAGTCTTTTACTTCTTGAATATTATGAATATCAGTCCATTTTTACTTTTTGTTCCTTAAAATTTTGATGATTACATTACCATCGATTCTATCAGTGAAATATAATGTTGTCACAAGCTTCGGGACAATAGTCATGACAGAACTTTAGTGAGTCCTATGCCCACGTGTTTTTACCCTTCTATTTTGTATTCATTTGTACCGTTGTGGTTTTTTTTTTATCTTTCGTCATGTTTACCCAGTTGTCACATTTCCTGTGTTTTTTTTAATTATCCGTTGTTTACCATGAGGGTGTTTTGATGATAACAATTTAGTGATAATAATCATGAAAATGATAGCAACAATATCCTTGCATGGATGTTAAGAGTTTTCCGTTAGAAATAGACTCAGCCTGTCCTAAATACAAAATATCTTGATATACATTACGAATACTTTTGTGCTTTCAGTGACAAAACACTATCAAAGGGATAATTCTTCTTCAAAGAGATAACAACTTTACGAAAGAATGAACAGATAGCTATTTAGTCGACTGCATCATTAGGCCCTATGTATCATCAAAGAAAAAGATTTCCATTATCATAATCATCAAATTTTATTTTTTATTTACTTAAGTAGACACTAGCCGCAAATTACTTTCAAAGGATCTGCTGCTAGATGTGACATCTATTTTACAGTTGTAGTATTAAATTCCTTTTTTTTTCGTTAAAAAAGAATCTGAAGGGTACAAAGGCCTTACCAATACCAAATTACTACAGATTATTGTCACTCCTTTCATGAGAAAGCGAAAAAAAAAAAACACGATATGCGGACCAAAATGATGATTTTTCTGTAATGATGCACTGAAGTTTTCGCAATCTAGATTTTAATTCATAGTATGAAAGAAACACGTTTAGAGTTACACAATACATAACATACCTCTTACGTGCAAAGTAGGTATATGCTTAGAAAGAGATTTATTTGAGAAACAAAGAAAGGAAGGCGCGGAATCTATTGATTACCAGAAAACTTTACCCCTAGTCCTGCAACCACGCTCCTCCCCCCCCCCCCCATCACCCCCCGTCTTCGAGAAAACTCGAGACATTAGCTGTACTCAACCTCAAACCTACCCCTCTGCCCTATTATAGTGTTGACCCGTACACACACTATGCATACATGCGTACGTCTGTATGTCTTTATTTAGACTCATTAACACATTCTGCCCCGGAGCTGTGAAAAAGTGTGAGGCCTCCAGTGCTGTTTTCAAGCAGGTAAGACACTTAACATTTACGAACGGATTTTTTTTTTTTTTTTTTTTGCGTCAAATGTAATAAGTCAAGAGTTCGATCGCAAAAAAAAGAATGGCTAAGCACCATTTTAAAGTAAGCTTATCATCACATAGAGCAAATGAAGACCTTTCCTGTGATACCTCACTTGTAACATATAACAAGGGATATTTGTGAAGTTATGATTAAAAATATCCCATATGCTCTTATTATTTTCTTCGCTTTTTAGCAGCTTTAAAGGAGATGGCTAGTAACTGATAAGTGGGAATCAGTGGAAATGCTGGGGGATGATTGTTCCAATCCTTGTGGGATTCATTCAAGAGTACATTATATATCTATTGTTGTGTGAAAATTATTTGCTTCAGAATGGTCTCATACTCAAGTAATGTGCAGTTCAATGGTTCCAGGTTAGCATGCCTGTACAGTGACGGGGCGATCGTTAATGAGACCATTCTGAAGCAAATAATTTTCACACAACAATAGATATATAATGTACTCTGAAATGAATCCCACAAGAATTGGAAGATCATCCCCCAGCATTCCCACTGATTCCCACTGATCAGTTATACTAGCCATCCCCTTTAAATTCAAAATAGCTCAACTTAACAAGAATGGAGTTATGTTGATTTGCGATCAGACCCTTCATTCCGTGTTTCTGCAACTTTTCTCTAGCATTAGGTAGTACACGTACGTTTTGTTTTAGTTATAGCATGCTTCTCTGTCAAGTCACCTCTCCTTTTTGATATTCCCCCTCTCAAAAAAAAAAAATGTGAAAGCGTACCATAATGTTGGCCTAATATTGCCCCTTGACCCTGACTCCCTGCATGCACCTGACTTCCTGTTACTAAAATATTGGACCTTAATGAATAGAGTGAGATCAGACAAGCGAAATGATGAAGGGTTCATTGAATGGGACCTAAAATTCAGAAATGATGTTCGTTATTCCGGAGGTTCGTTAACTCCGAATATGAAATAAAACGTGTTATCCTAAAACACACAAGTTCCCTTTACCTAGACGTTCATTTATCCGAAAATGAAAAAATTCGTGAATCCAACCATTTTGTGGCTTTATTCCGATTATGCGTTATACCGGAAGTTCGTTAATCCGAAAATGAATAGAGGGTGCCTACTAATAAATTAATCTTCCACATTACGAACTTTGTGGGGGGGGGGGGGTCGTTTTCGGATTAACGAGCCATCGGAATAACGAAACTTATTAACTGAAAAGGAATTTAGGAGTATTTCTAAATCTTGTAGCCGCAGATATTTTCATCAAAATTGACTAAGAGAACACCGTTTCAATTTACACGCTGTTAAGAAGTCTCGTAAAACATTTTCGAAATTATGTTTGAATTTAGATCAAGACCATACAACTGTTCTCTCTCCGATTTATCTAAAGTTATTGTAAAACTGGGATGAATTTGATTTATCAATAAACATAGTAAATGATGTCAGCATATCTATTATTCTCAGATGCCATGATAACAATTTAGATAAATCATCAAGCAGATCTTTTCTGTCCTGAGATCGTTCGGCAACGTAAACTTAGGGAAATGTTTATTTCTTCACAAACGCGCAAAATGCATGTACCGTTTTGCAATTTTGATCGGCTTCCCGACTTAAACATCACTACACATGTACTATAGGAAAAGTGATTTTGTTTAGAGCATTTTCCTGAGTATAGCACAATAACATGGTGAGTCAAATCTAGAATGAATAAATGAATGAATGAATAAATAAATAAATAGATTGATAAATTGATAAATAAACAAACCACTATCTGAAGAAGTTGTTATGGCCTTCATTTTCCAATGTTTAATAGGATGCAGATAATAATTTTCAACTAAATGATTATGTTTATCGCATACTTAACAGCTAAATACAAATTATGATATTGCCTTCGAACTTCATGCTCATGTGCTCAAGGTTTTCTTATTTAGTTAATTTCTGTTGTTGTTTTATTTTCATCTGTCCCCCATCTCTTCTCAATGTGTTCATAACAGAGAGCAAACTTAGAAGCTTTCATCAACGGGTGTAAGGTTTTCGGCCTCAAGGACCAGGAAGTCTTCCAGGTCAACGACCTTTTCGAGAGCAAGAACCTGCCACAGTTCACCCAGTGTATCATCGCCCTTGCCCGCTATGTGAGTACACATTACACATTACACGTTACACGTTACACCTAACACGTCACACTTAATGCAATAAACGAACAAGTTGTACCGAGTTTTAATGCGTGTACATGGAGGACTGTAACCTCTCGTGCAGGGCACGACATCGTAGGGAGTTAAAAGCGTTCTTATTTTACAGTATTTCAGTATTTTCTCTGAAGTTTTATTTTTCTTCCTACCGGTCTGATCTCCCCTTAAGTTCACCAACTTTGAGGCGGAAATTTCTCCGAAAAAATATTTAGTCATTTTACAGATTTTGGAGAGATGTCTTTTACTATTTCTAGAAAAATCTGTTCAAGATTACGTCATCCGTGTATGTATGTGTGTGTTCATGACAGGCCCAATCACAACCCGGCTACAACGGCCCCATCCTCGGACCCAAACAGTCGGAAGAGAACATCCGAGAGTTCACCCAAGACCAGCTCGACGCCGGCAAACACATGATCGGTCTCCAGATGGGTTCCAACAAGGGCGCCTCACAGGCCGGCGGCGACTTCGGCAGACCCCGCCAGGTCCACCAGGAATTCAAATAGACGACGACGTCGACGACGCACACCACGACTCGTCCGTCATCGTTTGTAATCGCAAGAATGTATAAAGGAGAGATAGGGGAGAGAAAGAGGAAGAAGAACGCAAAACCAATGAGGGGGAACGAATTTCACCAATAGCGTGATATACTATCCTTTCAGAAGTTTATATTTACCACCATTTCATTGCCTTCGATATCATACGCTCATATCGTTTGTAACACAGTCAAAGCTATAATAAAAAAAAGCATTCTGCTTACATTGTTCCATACAATTATACTTTACGCTACTCAATCTGACGGTGTTTAATCGTTCAAAGACTTTGAAAAAAATGCTAAGAATTGTAATATATGGATAAAAAAATTTTCCACCTACTTTTACGAGTTAATTAGACGTCTGTAAGCAGGTGTAGTACCGGTCGAATAATGTTTATCTCAATCATCGTAGTGTAGCTCTTTCGTTAAGAATTCTATGTTTTGATATTGTACTGCGTTAGATTCGGATGTTTATGTGCATACTACATTTCTCTGCAACTTATTGTGATCTTTGCGGGAATTAGGGGACAGTGATACAGCGATAAAACAAGCAAACACACTTTTCAAAGAGGATAAATCTATCATGCTGAACATAATGTATCATAAAATGCGCTTTATGCTATTACAATCTATTTGCATTCGTTGCACATTGAACACTCTTAAAAAAGGGGGACTGCATACGCACATGAATGGTCTATTCTTCTTTGTTGCGTCTGTGGTTATGCTTGGTTGACTCTGCCGTTAAAGGAATGTAGGGAAGCTATGAGGTAGAAAAAAAAAATATGTACGATTATAATTTGCAATATTTCCATTGTTCATAATTTTATATACTTGCATGTATATTTGTAAAGGTATTTTTCTTTCCTTTCCTGCTGGGCACGTTCTGAAGAAGAAAAAAGAAATAGAGAAGGGTTGTGTCGACTATCTGTTTTCACTCTAGAATGATCTCTACCCCCCTTTTTGACATGGTCTTCCGATCCTGAAAGTACTACTTTTTAATCTTCCCTTGTGCTAACGGGCTATGTCGGGTTTTATGTGAGTTTCTAGCTGCATAGCGCAGAAGCGAATAAAGTGTTTAGATCAAATCAAGCAGTGTATGCCCTTCTTTGTGACGTACTTCGTGTCAAATTGTCAAAAAAGAAAGAAAGAAAAATGATAAACACACCACACGCCCAAACACACACACACGCTCACACACAAGCACCTGCAGTTAAATTATAAGGGAAACTCAGAATTACATTTTTTACTTTTCTTGCAAACTTGCCGGGTGAAATTCTCGACGTATTACAGGTTTGACAAATCTGCGGTATATGAATGCATTATTTCTACAGTAATCAAAATCTCTGATATTGTGTAAAAAGAAGCTACTTGAATATAAAATAATGATGTGTTTGAAACTGATCTTAAAATGCTTCAAATAAGCAAAAATACACATGAATGATCTGCTTATCACAATAGACACTTTTCCAAAGATAAATGGTGTTGGGAAACGGACATGTGTGTTTATAAATGTCTTGATAGCTTTTCAAAACCTTTGTATGCTTAACTGTTGATTCTCTAGAAGCTTAAGTTTGCCACTCAGTCAGTAGAGTTCGACATATTATTTTATATCATCGATGTATGATAGCATAATAATTGCATGTCTTAAGAATTGAGTCATCTCGTCATGTTAGTGTCTCATAAGACTGAAATCACATTTTTTTTTTTCACATAGCACGTGTATTTATTCACTTCAGTTCAAACAATAAGGAAACAGCAGTCAATTTGGTATTACTGTACATCGTCCACAAAAGGAAGAGTGCCTTTAGCATGGAGCATTTCGGCACTTGGAAATCAAAAATTCACAATGCTTTCTTTGAGTGTCCCACAAACCCACACACACATACACACACACTCACACATTCATCTAATGAAATACACATGTATTAATTGCATTCATGGCAGCACATAGTTTTGACATCAGTACTTTGACAGCAACCCTGTGAAGGTTATATCGTGTGAAAATGAGAACGAGACTGAGAGCGAAGAAGTTGTGTATTCACACAAAAGAAATTAATACATAGGCCTACGTAGAACACACTAAAATTTGCAAGCTATGGGACTTACGCTAATATTATTGCTCGACGGAGATGAAAAGAGACGGCCTTTTCGCGCGCCCACGCGCTACACGTACTGTCCATGGTGCTGACTTGATCACCACCACAACAAATTCAGTCTGCTCTGAAAGATTCTCTTGTGTCGTAGGTCTCAGTAAATTTATCGTTTTGATGCTGTTGCTGTTCTTATAAAATGAATCACGGGCATGACGTGTGACTGCAATGATACAGCAATGTCAAAGAATCGTAAGACTGGTTGAACATCATTTGCATGTTACTGCATTGCCTGTAGCACTCTGATCTGTCTGTTAGAAAAAAAAAAACCACCAATGACAATTCTGACATCCTTTTTTTTTTAAAGATTTTCATTAGTCACCGGCCATAAGCGCAGTCATGTCTCATCATGCGATCAATTTTCCAGTCATGCAAGTATGTTCTTTTTACTTTATCACAAATTACAGTGGACTCCCGTTACAACGAAGTCCTCGGGACCGACAGTTTTCTTTCATTTATATCGAAATTTCGTTATAACCGAACAAAAACACGAAAAAAAAAAGCGCGGATTATATGATACGGCCCGCATTTTTAGTTTGTAGTAACCGACGGGAGTGCACTGTATAGCATATTTGCCATAGATTCACTTTTGTGTGATTTCCTCACAAGGTACAGACAGAGTGAGAGAGAGAGAGAGAGAGAGAGAAAGAAAGATGGAGATGGAGCTCAGAGAGGAGGGAGAGGAAGGGAGATCCACTTGTCAAAGAAATTGCTGCTTGTCACTTAGAGAAATGTCACCCATCTTCAATTTAGTCATTTTGACATGAGCGAAGACATGCATCCATCGCATTAAACGCAAAAATCATCCACGAAATCTGAGTAATATCACTGTTATGAAAATCATTGAAAGCAATCATTTTTTTAGTGTTTCTCACGAAAACTTGGCGTTTCACATGAATACACGTACATGGATGGCATGAAAGTTGGGTCAAAGGTCACGCAGGTTTAGAATTTACGCCATCTAAGACTCATGTCATGCGACAAGCATAACTACCACTCTTCCGACACGCCCCCCTGACGGCACGCCGATGAAAGTCCCTCCCCTGGACTGTTCCTGAACAACGAGAGGTCCGCGGATCACGCCTATACGGATCAAGCCACGCCCCCTTCCACTTCTTCATCTACATCGTCTCTGCGAAACATGACCCAGCTATTCATCGTTGTGACTGCCCTCTTCTTTTCATCTCTTTTCATCGGTTGTCCTTCGTGGTTTGTTTGTCTTTCATTGTTTTTTTCTCGATAGAATCAGATCTTAGCAGGTGTAAGTCCTATTCATTTCCCTTTATCTTCAATACTGGGTTTGCATGATTATTCTATCAAGTTACTTTTCAACTTGCACATTAAATTTTATTTTCTTGGAAAAAGTTTTTGAAGGTGAAAATGCCAGCGATAGATAGATTATCATGACATATGAATTTCAAGTCAACGTTTTATCCACTAATGACGCATTCCCAAGGTGCATGTTGGTGCAACAAACTTCATTTTCACTGTGTGATCTATTTAAAAATGAAAGAATCATGCAGCGTTCATTCAAACTTCGTGTTCATATGTCGTACCTTTTTCATATCTTTCACAGAATCGTGGCCACATAGCTGTCACGGCATTACATCCAAATCTATCACTGTTCACAAAATCCGAAATGTTGATACGGTCGTCCATGCATTCATGTTTGCCGTCATCCATTTCAGAAGAAATGAGATTTATTTGTTCTTCTAAAATCAAAAAGGTGTACTTAATTCGCCTGCTGGTGACTGCCATTCGTCAATTTACAATCGACTTCTGACGACTTTCCGTTAGAAGGCTGGTTGTCATAAAACTGTAAGAGTACAGGATATCTAGTGGTTAGTGTCAGAAGACAATTATGTTTGTGCATCATGTCTTTGTAGGGACAAGGTTCCTTTGGGAAGTTTCCCGAAGGACTCCAGTACGCATGTGAAGCTCCCGCACACTATGCTGCTCTCGGTCGCACGACTGACAGACTATGGATCCGAAATAAAACACATCAGTCTTAGAATAAACACGCTTGTTTATTTCAGATCCAAGGTCGCTTAGTCGTGCGACCGAAAGTCGTATAGTGTGCGGTGGCCCTCAGTCGACCTGTCCGATTTCCAATCGTAAATAAGTACTCCCAGCCACGCCTGACGATTGCTTGCTGATCGTTATGACTTTTTTACAGCATATATGATCGTTTGTTTGTTTGTTTGTTTGTTGCTTGTTAGCTGGTGAAAGCCGGAAGTGGCACCAGCCTCTTTTGAAAACGCGGCGCCGGCCATGAGTACTATACCATGCAGCCACTCCTGACGATTGCTTTCTGATCGTTGTGACTGTTATTAACCGCATCTATGATAGTTATACTATATTATATGGGCAGGGAAAAAAAAATCAGCATGACCATGAGAAGACAGAAGTCTTCTTCCTTTTATTATGACGTCTCTTGTATCCACTGTGACGTCTTCAATATACACCTGTCAGTACTTCCTTTACTCACCGGAACATCGGAATTGGACGGAATGTATGATAATTTAGTAGTTCAAATGTAGTTCAACCAGTTAAACTCTGATTTGGACCCTATCCTTGAAACGTTGTTGTTTTGACTGCTTTTATTCCACTTTAGACTCGTCAACAAATTCTGTGAAGGAGCCGTAAGGAAGATCGAAACATCATCCGCAGTATTCAAACAGGTAGAGGAGGAGACTGAATTTTTTCTCTGTACACCTTTACTTCTCAGGACATGTATTTTCGTCGTCATTATCGTTTAAAGTTGTAACAACGACTTGAATCATGTATACTATATTGCACTTTTCTTTTACACGAAACCGACACCCACGAGTCATACAACCCATGAGTTTAACAATGAAAAATTGTCCATGAGTCATACAGCCCACGAATCATACAGCCCATGAGTTCGACGCTAGGTAAATAAGGCCTAAAAGTTTGACACTAGGTAAAACAACCCATATTCGACATTACAGTACGAGGCTCAATGTGCCGGTCCCATGGGCCTCGTTTCTTAGTGTCAAACTCATGGGCTGCATGACTCGTGGGCTTTATGACTCGTGGGCTGTATGACTCGTGAACCCTTATCGAGTACCCTCTTGTGGCTAAGTGTTCATCATATGTTATTATCAATTTGCGGTTCTATGATTTCCGTACCATCACGTTGTAATGCTAATTCACAATCTTCTCATTATCCTCCTCATCCTCCTCCTCCTCTTATTTTTCTTCTTCTTCTTTGTGTTCTTACTTTCTTTACTCATGTGAGCGTTATATTTATTACCTTGTATTACTTTGTAATCTTGGAAATAAAATCATATGAACTGAAAATTGAATTTTTCTTTCTTTCTGTCTTTCTTTCTTCTTCTTTTTCTTCTTTTTCTTCTTCTTCCTCTCCTTCTTCTTCTTCTTCTTTCTCGCGTTCACGTGACTGCGGTCAGAGGGCGAACCTCGAGTCCTTCATCCAAGGATGCAAGACATTCGGGCTCAAGGACCAGGAAGTCTTCCAGGTCAACGACCTTTTCGAAACCAAGAACCTGCCACAGTTCACCCAGTGTATCATCGCCCTTGCCCGCTATGTAAGTATACGACGTCATCTTCAGTTCAGTTCAGTTCAAATTTATTTCGATTTTCAAACTAGAATAACATATAAACATAAATCTCATTTTCTTCAGTGACACAAAAATAATGCATGTAAATTTGTACAAAGAAAACAATAATTGAAAACTTACAGTAGGAATACATTACAAAATGGTTGCTGAGGTAACGAAATTGAAATAATTATCAGTATGCATTGTGTGAAAAACGGAGGGACCCAATTTTCACACATTACAAAATAATACAATGAGCGAAGACATTTTGTGCATAAGTTATCAATCTATCAATCTACATTGATTCTGCAATAAAATCTTCAATACAAATGCTAATTTTTTTCTAGATTCATTTTGCCACACGTGTTTAAACATCTTTAATGCGATTATTATTTTTTTTTTGTATGAAAATGACTCTCGCGAGCTGTATATGGCATACTTTACTACCAATGTTCTGTGCTGTCAGCGTCCGTGTGACGGGGAGCATGTTGCTATAAAAAGCCTAATGACTAATTGCTTGCATTTTTGTCTTCCCTATTAATAAACATAATTTCTCTACCCCCCCCCCCCTTTCTTCCTTCAACATCGCCCTGAACTACATGTGAACTCCGTGTCTATCATCAGGCCCAATCACAGCCCGACTACAACGGCCCCATCCTCGGACCCAAGCAGTCGGAAGGGAACGTCCGAGAGTTCACCCAAGACCAGCTCGACGCCGGCAAACACATGATCGGTCTCCAGATGGGTTCCAACAAGGGCGCCTCACAGGCCGGCGGCGACTTCGGCAGACCCCGCCAGGTCCACCAGGACTTCAAATAAACAGCGACGTCGACCAAGACGACGACGACAGGCGGAACGACACGCTGATCATCGTCTGCGACCTCGGTGGTTGACAGGGAAGGAGTGCTGGGACACAGTGTAGCTGGGGAAAGCAAAGTGACTTATCATCCATATTTTCTTCTGCTTGAGAAAATTTTCACATGACAATTCGCAGATATCATTAGTTCTGACTATTTTGGGTTTTTTTTTCTGATTTTTTGACAAATTTGCTTGTTAAATATTTCTTACCATCAACGTCTTGACGGACATGGAGCTAGAGAAACGAAGGATTCCCCCTGTGGCCATCGGCGCAGACGTGAGAGGAAAAAACACACATTTATCGCGTTGTATTTAGTCATTATTTTACCTAAGTGCATGGTTGTAAAAAACGGAGAAGGAGCACCATTCATCTAAGGCAGGAGAAAAAAAAAAGTACTTCGGGTTTTATCTTAGGGCGAACATGATTTGTAATCTTATTTCTACATACCTTTTGCCTCTCCATTGAGGTATTCCAATGTAGTTTGCATTATCCAAGCTTTTGATATTCTTAGTTTTGTTTTTTGGTTTTTGGGCAGGATTATTTTTCTTTGCTTACATGATGTTATGTAACCATGCCATACTACTACTATTTCGTAATAGTAACCATGGTAACGTATGACGATTTACAACATTGTTTCATGAGCTAAAAGTGTGACATATTTTGGTAGTACTAAAGATCCCAGCGCCATCAAAAAAGAAACATCCATCCGTAAGGTCTCATCGAAGACGAGATAGGCCGTAATGTTAATTCACTTTGAATCTCCATCTTCAAACTTTACTCATTGGCACGGTTCGTGTGTTCTATAACTTTACTCTTCGAAAAACTTGTCGTTTTTTAAAAATGGTCCGAGTTTCTACTGTCACCCCCAGAATAAAGCTAAGGAATGTAACAAAATGGGTTGAACTACAGCACGGTACACTGATGACAGAGGTAATGACTATCGTTTGCACAAATTACATCGAAATTGAACATTCTGTGGCCTTTTGCTGTTGTTCATCAGCTCAGTGATAGCGAGAGATGGGAGGGAGCATGCGCAGTGAAAGTACGCCGTTAAAGGGCATAATGCTGTAACTGAATGTTCGTTTATCACCATAGCATTGATCATGAATAAACGTCACACTCCTCTATTCCACTTCTGAGGTCATCGTTTTCTTCTGGTCAACCTAACCTTTGGCTGTTGAGATGGGGTGTGAGTTGAATGATGGGTGGAGGCATGTTGATAGGAAAATGGAACATCTTGTTTGGTAGTGCTCTTTCACAAAGCCTTACTATTTTGGTCTTCTCGAGTATACTCAGGTAAACTCCATTTGAAAATACCTTCCAAATCATCCCTCAAAGACACTCACTTCATTTGTACCTCATGGTCTTGGAGCAAGTACATTTATGGGTAGGGATTCATGTCATCATAGAACTAATGTAGAATACAAGAAGCAGGCAATAAGAAAGAGGATCGAGATTTTAATTTCTATTTCCCCGAATTGCTCGTCAAATTCGTGACGATTTAACTATTCCCATTATTTTTGACACTTACAACATGAGCTGCAAACCACTTACAGGGTCCTCAGTCTAGGCGCCTGCTGTAGACGATTTCGGACGGTTTCCAACTTTACAATCAAACTACACAGTTGATAAAATTCATGATTTTTATTCATGTTAAAAGAAATCATGAAAAGTTGTGTCAATGCGAGACTTGTTTGGTGATAACAAAATCACGTCATCTTAGTTTGAAATCGTTGTTGAATGTACTGCTAATAAGAAAGGATGGATTGTTACATTTGAGTGTATCACATTGTGCATATTTTTTTTCCTCTCCCACTGGAATAACTATCCACTGGCATATCTCCCACTGAAATATCTATTATTCAATATCACAGGCATATGCGTAAAACATTTGTCCAAACAAATACACGTCTTAACATCCCATTTTCAGCAACTGAACTGTCGTGCCTCTGAACATCATAACATCACATGTCAATAAAACTCGTTTCTAACAGACACCACTTTTCTGAAACACCTGCAGCTTACAATGAAATTATGTCTTGCGATACATTTTCATCACTACAATATTCTCGAATGTCATCTTAGTGAAAACGAGGTACTATTCTGCGCAATAAAGATGAGGTTACATGAGGTACTACATGAATGCATAATTACAGGTAGTAATAGTGGGCTTAGATAGTTAAATTAAAGTTCAATTTTATTAAAAGTATGGGGCAAGCAAGAAGAATCTGGATAGATTTACGGATATTGCATGAAAAGTGTGTGTGAAGAATCAAATGATCTGGAGCTCTGTTTTCACTCGTATGAAGGAGTCGCTTTGTGTGTATGTGTGTGTGTGTGTGTGTGTGAGCGTGTGTATCTGTGTTGTGGTTCTGTGCGTTTGCGAGTATTATTTCATGCTTTTATATGTATCCGAATTTATGATCTTTCTTCTGTATATAATTTCCCATAGATACGTGTGACAAAGGTTTTATAAAAACATACTTTTTTTTTCTCAAAGAAAAACACACATTATAAAACCAGTACAGCAGCCGCAGGATTTCGATATGTTTCATGTTTGATATGTATAACAGATAAACCGAATCGTAGCCTCAATGATCCTGAAATTTTCCATTTCGTTTCACTTGGAAGAGCATGAGGAAAAAGACATGTCCAGTCTTAATGATATAAATAAAATAATATAATTCTCCAGTGTGTGAAGACAATTCAATTTCTTGGTGTTGCAATAGATGAAATCATTGGCTGGAAGGCCCATATCAAACAAACATATCATTGAAGATTTCAAGAAGTATCGGAGCATTGTCCATAATCGAATATACACTTCCTCGAAATATTTTAAGATTACTTTATAATTCTATAACACATTTAAGTGTAACTCATCTCTTCATACTTATAATACAAGGCAGAAAATATTGTTACATAAACTAATAGTACATACAACTCAAGCACTGAAATCATTACGCTACCCAGGAATAAACATATGGAGTGACTGGGAGAATGTAAGAGCATGCTCAAATTTGTCAAGTTTCAAAGTATTATGTAAAAGGGAAATATTTAACAAAATGTGAATTTGGGAAGAGAAATTTTTTATTGTGTTGTTATCATGTCGCTGATGTTTATACATTTTACTACATTTTTTGATATAACCTGTTCATGTATTAATTTTCATTTCGTTGTAAACTGTCGAAAAGTGCTTGTGTGTGAGTGGGTTGGTATGTCTGTGTAAAATTTTTAAAATGTTTGTACAATATGAAGTTTGATGTCATGGTAACAAATAAAAAAAGTAATCATGATGGAAAAGAGTGTTCCACTAAAAAGCCAAGCTTGTAGGTCGTGGAACACTGCAACCATTCACGCCTACTGTCCTCATTGTCAAATCTAGAATTTAACACACACACACACACACAGACACACACAAACAAACAAACACACACACACACACTCCCAAAATCACAGTATTTTAGAATAGAATGTTGACGATTATCATAAACAGTAAAAAATAAACCTCATACACATTATTCTTCTTAGAAAATAATAGACGAAATATTACAAATAACTGTTTATTGTAATTTTGATTTAGAAAACTGTGAGTATAAACATAGTGAAATATCAATATCACAGGTTATATCAACTGTCCGATGCAGAAAATGCAGGAGGAAACAGTAGTGAAATTTTGCTATCATCCACAAAAATAGTGATTTACACGCTTAAAACACGATAAGCAGATATACTTGTACATGTTATGATAGTCATTTAAATAGACTTCAGTAGATAAGATCTAAAGTTGCAACTTACGGAGCAAATTTTATTGATGGGACATTGATGAGGCATCAGATCTTTTGGATTTTTCACTGTGTTTTATTTTCCGAACTCTTGTACCATTATTGGTAGAAGCCTAAATATCTTGACGTACAAGTATATATAAAATCGACAGACAATAAAAAAAACAAACCAAAACAGTGTGTGTGTGTTTGTGTGTGTGTGTGTGTGTGTGTGTGTGTGTGAAAGAGAGAGAGAGAGGGAGGGAGAAAGGAATGATGACAGCAAGTCAGAGGAGTTTAGTACTTTTCGTATGACTCGTGGGTGTCGGTCTCGTGGGATGACCCTCTTTTCTTCCTAGGCTGTTATTTGTTCTCTAGGCACCTTGATCCCTGTGTGTACTGAAACATTTACCGAATAGATATTTTGCAACTCTAATGTAGTGATACTACAAACGTGTCATTAGTATTTATTCATACATAAAGATATTATGATAAATCTTGATATGATTTTATGCTAATTATACGTCATTATATGGGTGATTGGGACCTACAATACAGTGTCACAACATTCAATCATCAACATTCTCATGCAGTCGTTCTCGGGTAGCGTGGCGAAGAAAAATCACGGACAAGGATTCAGTTCAGGTTGAAGCAGCACTTTATTCCTCAGAGAGTTCGGTCTTTACATCGCGACACTTAAAGGTCCAGTTTACCTTTGGGAGCAGTGATTTTAAACATGTTCAAGATATCGCATATGATGCATATGTGTAGGTCTGTTGTATCACAAAACATCCTACATATAAACGTTTTGCAATAAAGCCTAAATATAAGGAGATATCAGTATTTTTCTCAATAAACCATAACTGTATAGACGGTTTAGTGTAGAAGCATTCTTATTATAACTATTGTTTACATTTTGTGTATTTAACGTTACTTAACGTCGATTACATGGATTCAAATTTTTACAGTGGTAGTTTCTATCCCTAACTCACATTTTAGAACCATTTTAAAGCACTAATGCTGGGTTTTTGTTTCATCTGCAAATGGTGAATTATGTCTTTAAAAGACACAACGATTCATGCTACGCTCTTATAATACGACTCCTGGTTCAACTGGTTCTTGAGCGGACTGGACCAATCTCGACCAAGTCTCTAATCTGAGTACGAACCCTTTGTCCAGACTAGTGTCCGAGTATCTTATACTCCCTTTCAGTAACTCACTGGTGAGGGCCAGGACCGAGCTAAGTCGTAAAAGTTTTAGTTTATGAAAGGCAAAAAAGAAGATGAGAATCTTTTTATACCAAAAGTTTAAGACGAGCTGGGGGGAGGTGTTTTTGTTACCAAGGTACAACATCTTGGAATGACCTGCCAGTCAAAATTAGGAAGAAAATATTAAGATCAAGTTTTCATAAAGCTGTCGTAGAATTTTTTTTTAAACAGAAAGTATACATGGTCATGAGATATCGTTGACATAATACTATATTTTTCCTTTAATGTGAATACTTTCTGTTTTTGTTCAGTTCAGTTCAGTTCAGTTCGATTTTATTGCTACATTTTTTTTTCCCCAAGGAAATCATATACTGAAAAATGACAACACGCGTATCTGGCAACAGAATAGGAAAAAAAAAACAATATTTATATAATATTGGATGGCCTTGAGATTAATACAAGGAAATAGTGGACGAGCTATGCACAAATATTGGACGAGTCGAAGACGAGTCCAATATTTTGCTTAGCGAGTCCAATATTTCCTTGTATTAATCGAAAATAGGACATCCAATATTATCATTATTATCCTACAGAGGATTTTAGCAAAGGATATTTTCACTTACCCTTTCTGTCTCCGAGTGCTGTATGGTCTCCTACTGTACTTGATCTTGACATGGGGTATGGTACCGGTACACTCTTCTACTTCATTCCCTGATAAAACAGTGATCTATATGTATCCATGGTAGTCGTCATGTTACTGTTAGGCCGAGATCTATCAATAGCTAATTTAGACCAGAATTAGATGTTCTTGTATCCGAGATCTGAGACACAATTCACGTCACATCTACCGTAGATCGTGAAAGATTTACTTCAGTAGTACTGTAGTTCTATGGCCTACTGTACTTAGTAATAACACATTATGCATGTAAATGCAAGCGGCGGCGGCCGGCTACATGTATTTGTATATCGCGCGCGGGCTATCTAGCAGTAGCGCTGAGCTGATCAATCGTCGCCGGCCTGCACAAAAAAAAAATGCAACTTGTTTTCATCAAACCTAAATCTTATTTCCTGGTATGAAAGTGAAATTTTGAAAAATTGTATGCAAAACAATTTTAACTAATTGATATATGAAATTTGTTTGTATAAACACAGAATTTTAGAAGAAACGATATTCTAGTTAATTCGTGATTGACCAATCAGAGACGTTTTTACTTCATATTTCAGGTCATCTCGTATATATCTCAGCCAATCACGGTGCAGTTTATAAAAACTTTGGGGAATCCCCCTCTTGCCGTCCAATATTTTAAATATTGGTCGCCTCGGCAAAAAAATATTGGTCGAGTTCAACAAACTTTCTAAGTGGGTCGGAGGTTATGAGGTGGGTCGACAAAATAACACTTGTATTCGGGCTCCAAAATCCTCTGTATGGATAATAATACAAAATATTAAACATTATTAGAAAAAAAAAAACTAAAGCTACAACGAGACATCGTGTATGACAAACTTATATTACATTTATCAATATGCCTTTATTCATCACGTAATGAATTATTCATTTTATAATTTTCCTTTTAATAGCACTAGAATATCTTACTGATAACTAGTAACCGTGGTAACATATTACTGCACAGTTTAAAAAAAATAATACTACTCTGTAACTTCCTTAACTGCAAGGGGCCAGACTCGATTAGCAGTTATGCTATTTTCTGGTTCCTTATTATCATTGCTTTATTCCATTTGACTGCATTAGTCACGTACATGTGACGTAAACATGTTCTATGACTATGACATTGCACTGGATAATAAATACAAATTCATTCATTCATTCATTCATTCATTCGTTCGTTCATTCATTCATTCATTCATTCATTCATTCATTCATTCAAAGTAGCCCAGCTTTGGGCTGTTTCGGCGCTGCTGGGCACAAACCCTTGTCGATCGTGAAAGAGTCTGTGCCAGAGCACTCTCCCGTAGCAGCTACAGTACACGGCCTATGAGACAGTGTTCGTGGTGAATGTAGTCTTTTCAGCGCAGACTCCTTTACGACCGACTCGGGTTTTTGTGCCTGCAAACTAAGATCAATCTTTTTGACCTGACATGAATTGAATTTGAACCGAGGCGGATTGACTCATGAGTACATAAACAATCATGCTAGCGTACGTTGCGAAGTGGCAGGAAAAAAAAAAAAGTTTGAAAAGGCCTCGTGGCTATACGCAACTCGGTCTCGCTTTCACCCATTCCTCGCAGTACTCGATGACGAATACACGAGCCTGACGGGCGTAACGGGTTCCCACACGCCACGTTACGTTACGTTATTTTACGTTACGTGACGTGAGGTTTCGTGATACTATGCCAAGCCGTTACAGTCAAAGCGTGAAGTTACGTTACCTATGGGCGCGCATTACGCCGAGTCAGGCTATAGATAGCGTACGTATAGGCATTTTAAAGCACTTAACGTGTCCTGACGCTGTGAACCGTTTGGCTTGCCATATCGCATTCACTGTTGTTGATGTTGTTGTTGTGTTTGAGGCAACAACAACAACAACAGCAGCAACAGTGAACGCGACATTTCCTCGAAGTCAGTCTTTTTTCAGCCACGAGCCTTGTCAAAAGGCTAGGCCCTTCACTCTCCTCTTTCTAAGGGTCTTCTTTCACTAAACATTTCTTTCAAAGACTACATACACTTAAAGGCATAATTTACCTTTTGCAGATGAAACAAAAACCCAGCTTTAGTGCTTCAAAATAGTTCGTAAATGTGCATTAGGGATAGAAACAACCAATGTAAAAATTTGAAGCAGTATAATCAATGTTAATTATAGTTAAATATACTAAATGTGAACAATAGTTATAATAAAATTGTTTCTAGACTAAACCGTCTACAGTTATGGTTTGATGAGAAACACAGGGATATCTCCCTATATTTTAGGTTTTATTGCAAATTTTTTATATGATAGGATGTTCTGTGATACAACTGACCTACATATATGCATCAAATGTGATAACTTGAATTTTTTTAAAATCACTGTTCCCAAAGGTAAACTGAAATATCCGAGTTGTAACACAAAAATCCTATTATATACAAATTTTGCAAGAAACCCTAAAATGTAGGGAGATATTACTGTGTTGCTTATTAAACCATACTGTAGATGGTTTCGTCTAGAAACAATTTTATTATTACTATTGATCACATTTTGTATATTTAACCATACTGAACATTTATTATCCTGATTAATATTTTTACAATGTTTTTTCTATGTCTATCTCACATTTTAGAACTATTTTGAAGCACTAAATCTGGGTTTTTGTTTCACCTGCAAATGGTGAATTATGCCTTTAATGCTATCGCAAAGCCCTTTTCCTCAGCCTACTCTTCTTTGTGAGTAGTGAGCTCTCAATATCTTTCCTCATTAAAAAAAAAAATACTCGCACTCTCTGCTTCGAACTTGAAGCTGACGAACATTGTTTATTACAAAACAAGGATATAAAACTGAAAACAAATGGTCAAACTCTTCAGACATATTGCCTTTCGTTGCGCGCGTCACTTGTTGGATCGTTGCTCTTTCGATTGAAAATAATACCAGCATCAAAGTTTTTCAAAATGCCGGCTTTCGAATCCGTGAGCTTGGCAGAAAGTGGACGATGGACGTCCTGTGTCACCTTTATCACGTTTACTGCGTTGTGTTCCTCGCTTTTTATGCCCTGTGTCGGTGAGTAGTTTCTTCATGATAAAAAATCAAAGAATACTGTATTCAAAAAAGATGCTTCATTTAACGCACAATGAATAGTATCCTTGTTATTGTTAAAAAATATGTCTTTGCTGAAAGCATAGCACGGACAGTACTTGCATTCGTGTTTTAGCCTGCCATTCGTTTTGAATGAATTACGTTGGACCTGGTTTTTGTATATTATGTTCCACTCACATTGCCTTGAACTTGAATAAAGTCGTGATTAACCAAACATAAAATCTTGATTTCTGATGATAATTTTTACCAAGTATTATTGGCACATGATCATTTTTTTTCTTACTGTCCAATCATCGATCTACTCGACTATGCACGAGAGATAATAATCATTGTTCCCATCTTTAATTCAAAAGTTCTTAAATTTACTGTTTGTTTTGTCATCGTGTTATAACTTCTTTTAAGAACAAAATGTCACATGCCTTTTGATGGGGTCATCCGGCTAGACCGACACCCACGAGTCATACAGCCCACGAGTTCGACATTGAAAACAGGTCCATTAGTCATACAGCTCACGAGTCATACAGCCCATTAATTCGACGCTAGGCAAATAAAGCCCATGAGTTCGACACTAGGTAAAAACAGCCCACGAGTTCGACAGATAAAGCACGGGGCTTAATGTGTCGGTCTCGTGGGCCTTGTTAGCTTAGTGTCGAACTAATGGGCTGTATGACTCGTGAGTTGTATAGCTCATGGGCTGTATGACTTCTGAGCTGTATGGCTCGTGGTTGTCGGTCTCGTGACGTGCACCCCTTTTGATTTGGTTTGTTTTGATTTTGGTTCAGGATCTGCCCTGTTGACAGAAAGAAATTCTGACCATGCATCTTAAAAAATTACATAAAGTCGCTGATTTTTTTAAGATGCATGGTCAGAATTGCTTTCTGTCAGCGAAAGGTTTAAGAATATATAGTTTATTACCTATGGATTGTGATTAATGATCAGAACCATGAGCTATTTTATCTAAAATGTGTGTTCTGGGTCCAGTAATGTTCATGTTCTGTTTTGGCTATTTTTCATGAAGCTTGGAAGTAGAAGGTTTCGATAGTGCGTTTTACACCGTTTATAGAAACTCTTTCTGTCCATTTTGACTGTCGGTTTTCAACCGATTGCATAGTGCCTGAAAATGTGCATGAACCTCCTGAAAGCCAGCGATAGCACTAATGCACGCACTTTTTAAGTTCACCTTCATAAACATAAGGATTGAGAGAATGTAGCAATATTCAACATATTAGTAGAACATATCATTGAAAGTTTGAGGAAAATCAGACAATCCGTTCAAAAATTATGAATTTTTGAAGTTTTTATGCAGTCACCGCTGGATGAGAAGACTACTGCAGCGTATGATGTCACTTGAGTACAACAATATAAGGAAAATATAAAGAGAATTTCACAAAATTTCATCTTTTGAAAAAAGCACACATTCCCTTGACTTGTTACTGACATTATGTTATTGGTAATATTATTCCCCCTGCCTTTAGAAAGAGGCAAGTCAAGTGCTCTTTTATTATGCAAAAAAAGTGAAAATATGTTGAATTGTCTTTACATTTTCTTTATACTGTTGTACGCATATGACATCACAAGCTGTAGTAGTCTCCTCATCCAGCAGTTCCAACACAAACATTTTAAAAATTCATAACTTTTGCATCGATTGTGCAATTTTCCTCAAACTTTCACTGATGTGTTCTACTGATATTGCTGCATTCTCTCAATCCTTATGTTTATGAAGGTGAACTTGTCCTTTAAAGTTTAAAGGGGCCCTGAAATCCAAATGCATGTTGATTTGTGTTGATTTGTTATACTCTCAACATCACTTATGCGGTGAAACGAATATCTAGAAACATTCCATATATTTTTTACGATGTTTTTTTCTTCTATTTTTCTTCAGATTACTTGGGAACGCCCACAAACAAAACAACAACAAAAAAATCCTTCCAAACCAATATTCCTCAGATGACCTCATCTGTCAATCATTGCTAAAGTACTAAAATGTTTAACAAAAGACACTGGAATGCACCTTCCCCTCGACTCAGCATAACTTGCATGTTCCCTCACCATGTCTTTTGTTAGTCACATTAATATCACAGAAACATGCAAGCTATGTTTAGTCGAGGGGAAGGTGCATTCCAATATCTTTTGTTAAACATTTCAGCACTATAGCAATGATTGACAGATGAGGTCATCTGAGGAATATTGGTTTGGAAGGATTCTTTGTGGGCGTTCCCAAGTAATCTGAAGAAAAATATATGAAAAAAAAATCGTTAAAAATAAAGGGAATGCTTCTAGATATTCGTTTCAGCACAAAAGTGATGTTGACGGTATCATAAATCAACACAAACCAACATGCATTTGGATTTCAGGGGCCCTTTGATTCGATAACACATACGAGTCAAAAGAGATTACTATGTAAAGAGGAGAGACAATACGACAATCTCTCATAATAGCTGGTAAAGAGTTAGAAGTGAACTTTAACAGACTTTTATTGTGCATGAATTTCGGTAAATCAGTTGATATGAGGAATCTCCTAAATTCAATATTGCGAAAAGCGAATAATGTGAATGATAAATCATGTTGCAGTACATTCACAGACAAATAGACCCTTTTTTAATATCAGTACCTGGGAAAAATCATGACTTTAGAGTATTCCTGTTTCATACCCATAGATAATTGACCACAAAAAACAAAAGTGTTTCTTATATTAAAAGGAAGTATTCATAATTCCTTGTTTAATCATGTAGCTGCTTATATAGTATCAAAGGGATATAACCTTGCACGTACTCGCATCGTGTTTGCCCCCAACTTATTGCTGTTATTGGACTTATGGTATGAGTGACTTCATAATTATTGGAGAAAAAAAGATCGTAAGACATTTCCAAACAAATTTACAATCTATTGAACACGATCCAGGGATTTGTCTAGGGTGTTTTTTTTTTTTTTTTCGGGTTGTACATGCATATTCATGTGTATACATAAACATTTTGTAAATACATTTTGTAATTCTGCTTCCCATGTATATCAATCATATGATTTGTTGTATTAACGTGTGTGTGGGGGGGGGGGGGGGTGCACCCTACAAGCATCGCTTTTTAGCATTTCTTCCTATTTCCAGCATTTCCGCAGACTTATATTCTGTAAACTTTTTTTATTTTATTATGTATTGTGATGTAATTAAGTATTCAATTCCTGTATTTATTATCTATATGTTTCTGCTTTAAATGGAAACAAATGACTGACTGACTGACTGAATGAATGAATGAATGAATGAATGAATGAATGAATGGAAATGGGGTCAGTTGTAACGTTACTGCGACGTAAAATTTCACAAAAAAAAATAACAAAGTCGTGTCCCCCCAAAAAAATAATAATAATAAATAAATAAATAAATAAAGGTTCTTTGTTGGGGCCTAGTTTTCTCTTTTTTCATTTTCTTCTTGAAAACATCTGCTCAGATTTTCACCCAACTTGACAGGTGTTGTCGCTGGAGTGTAAAAATATATGTGTACAAATTAGGCACAATTCCACATTTTGGGGCCCCCAGGGGCACAATGCTGCGGGGGGGGGGGGGGGACTAAATTAGGACCTAATTCCGTTTATGATTGTATTTTACCAGTGTGACAGAATATAATCAATGCAAATACAATGTAGACACCATGCCCCCTGGATGCTCTCAAAGCTGTCCCCTGTCCCTCAAGTTTGCAATGTTCTCAGGTAATGTATAGTCTGCAAGAATGCGTATGGAAGGAGACCTCGCGGTATATAAGGTGAGCGTGAGACCCCCATCCCCCCTCCCCCGGGCCTCTAATATACTTCTTTGGTGTTGTTGTTGTTGCTATTGTTGTTGTTGTTGTTGTTGTTGATGATGATGATGTTGTTGTTTTGTTTGGTTGGTTTATTGATTGGCTTTTTCTTTGCTTGTAGTTTTTTGTTGTTGTTTTGTTTCGTTTTTGACTCACCCGGAAAAAAGTTTTAGGCATGCTCAAAACAGGGATGCGAGTAAATCTGACTTGCGTGAGCACCTCCGGGCAACTACGGGCGTGATACGTCACGGCTAGGTACTATAGGTGCGGGACATCTGCGAGGATCTCCGGGTAGCAAAAGTTGTCCCCCGCAAGTCACAAGCAAGGCTTGTCCGGAAAGGTGTGACAGGCCCGTGAGCATAGTCAAAACCTGTTCCGGGTGAGTCGCGGGGACTGCCCGCAGAGGTTCACACAGAACACCAGTAGGAGGCTCGTAGTGGCCGCACCTCACAGGCAACTTCAAAGCAGGTAACACGCAATTGTAACGCAGGTAGTTCGCATTTCCCGTATGTTGCTCGTAAAACATAAAACGTACACGGAACGTAAGTAGCACGCGTCCAGCAAGAAAGATGCGAAACTCACCCAAATCCCTGTCCGCCCATGCACAGAAAATTATCCTGCCGGCTGGAAAATCCCTACGCGCAACAAGCCCGCGTAGCTTGCTCGGAAAGGTGTGACACTAACCTTTAATGTGCAGTGCAATTTGTTGTATACTACAGGGCAATTCGAGTATAGCTCTCATCACCTATCTTTGTTCATTCATGTATGATTGAAGTTTTTTGTATACTTTTTAATGTGAAATGGAAATGAATAAATACACAAACATACAAACCCGTCGTAAATATCGTTGAATCGTCTGGTCATTGCATACACATTCTCTCTGTCTGTGAAAGTTTCCCTGTTTTTCTTCTTGCTGACAATCATAGTTTCGTGAATATAATAAAATGAACAAATTGTTTTTTCAAAGGAAGACAATAACTTATAATGATCATTCGTCTTTCGTTTTCTTCGCTTTCTGTTTTCTTTCATCGCCGATCTTGTCGCATGTCGTCATTCAATTGTTTAACTTCGCTCGCTCATATTACAGTCGGTTCTAATCATGATCTTTCGAATGCTGCTTTTCATAGCGCCGCTGAAGTGCTTCACTATATTTCACTTTCGATGTTTAATTCCTAGATGGCAGATCATATAACTTTTTGTCCTCCACATTTAATTTGGACAACCTCTTTGATGTCTCCAATAGAAGGACACAGAGGCGGATCCAGGAATTCCGTGAAGGGGGCGCAAAGCAGTTCATTTTCCAGTCCGTGTTTAATCAGCTGACAAGCCAAAAAAAAAAAAAAAAGAAGATCATTCTCAGCATTATTTAGTATGCAGTGGCGGACCCAGAGGGGGCGCAACCGGCGCACGCCACCCCTCCTTTATCTTTCCTTAAAAACAAAAGAAAAAAAAGGAAAAAATGAAATCAACCCCCCCCCCCTTTACAGAATTCCTGGATCCGCCCCTGTATAGTGCATCTATAGTGCCTCTATAGCCTATAGTCCTTGTACAAGATATTTTACCCATCGTTTCCTCTTCGACCCGATGTATAATTGCGTACTTGACATCATTATAGGGTATTGATAAAGGCAGAGCCCTCTTGTAGAGCAATATCAACCCTGAAGAGCCTACCCTGGATAAAGAAGACCTTCATTATCATTATCATTATCATTATTTTTAACGTCTAAAGAAGGACCAATGTATATAATAGCACAGGTAATACAAGTTTCTCAAAGTACATGTATGTTCATAACACCTACCTAGGTATTGCTATCCGTTCATTGGCATTAATGTTGCAAGTAATGTTGTTGGTATCAATCATCTTGTTGCTTTCCAGGTAAGCAGGCTGCGATTACAGTTTTAGCAACAGGGTTTTCCTCAATAGAGACTGGCTCACATCCATACATGTACCGGTGCTACAAAAGCATCCCCGATCGGGGTGCCAAGCTGGAGTTTGGAATGATATCACCTGCCACATCCAACAATCTTTCCACTTCACCTGTGAATTCCACCCTCTACGCTAAAGAGTTAGCGTCCTCATCCTTCCGGAATGCTAGTAGAGCATTCTACTGTCGCGCTCACACAGACTGGAGTGACGTCACGACCGTGTACACGTTCTTCAGAAGAAGTGACGGTACTTCCCTCACTAGTTGGGGGCCTAAAGGCTCAAAAGGGGTCGTTTGGTTCAGATTCTTCCAAAAGCACCAAATTTGGCTCATAGGTCCCTTGTACCATACTCTTTCGATTTTTGATGGGCGCCAAGACTAAAAACCCGTGGGGCCGCCATATTGGTGGAATCCAATATGGCCGCCATCCGGGTTAAAGGTCAACTGCAGTTACAGATTGAAAAGGTTGATTAATGTCATGAATCCCATGTGGAAGATTTTACGGGGTACAGAATGTGATTCTAAACATTATTTCTGCAATTCAAGGTCACTATCACCTCTCAAGGTCACATTAAAGGTCAAATAAGGGTCAAATCAGGCATTTTGTGTATTTTTCGAAATGGCGTCTGTGAGCATTCAACTGCAATTCACTGGTACCCCTATTTTGTACCATTTGTCATCTCTTCCATACTCCTTTCAATGGTCAATTAGGGCCAAGAGGGGTTCCATATCAATAATGATTATGACAAATAGATGAAAAAAATATTTTAAAGATATATATACATATATATATATATATATATATATATACATAATTATGTTGAAATTTTGAGCACAGAAGATGGTCATCCATCGGTTTCGTTTTCTTTTCTCATTTTCTTTGCTCAAAGTTTTCACTATTTATCAATTGTTTCTGGTCAGTCTTTCCTTTCTTTGTTTCAATATATATATATATATATATATATATATATATATATATATATATACATATACATGCTTAAATACGGCCACCATCCTATTCCAAGGTACCGAATCAGGGTGCAATGGCAAAGAGGGTAATAAACACGCCTAATCTTATTTTGTCTTCGTTTTTCCTTCTGACGAGATAGCTGGATAGCCCGTATGCAACTAGCTGGTCAGTTGTATGTACTTCGGGTGGACCACTTTACCGGTTTATGCACCTTGAGTTTTCCGATAACGGAATGCCAATTCGGGATCTTTTCATGTGTATGGGTTTGTGATTCTTTCACACAAGGGACTTCCACTTTTTATATCCAAGTGATGAGGTGGAAAGTGTTGTGCCTCTAATAGAGGGGACGGTATGACAACACACACCATTGCTCAGCTAGACTTGAGATAAGTGGGATTCGAACCCGCGCCGGAACACAAGTCTTTAGACCGCAAGCCATACGCTACCGACTGAGCCACCTCGTCACCTTTCATGGTCAATTATATAACTTTCCAGCTGGCAAGCGATATGATTCTCCTCCTGCTGAAATTGGTGTATGCCTTCTCTCCCTTGCTTACGGGGAATCGAGCTCCTCAATCCAGGTCAGACCAGTATTCTAGGGGCAGTTAACTAAATTCGATCATTAAAGTCCTTTAATGGCAGTATCGTATCAGAGTAGGTGAAGACAATTCAGCTGAAGGTTTTTTCTTATCTTTTTTAATTCTCTTTTTGTCAAACGAAACCGTTTCTTTACTGAAAGCGCAAATGACTAGGGAAACTGAACACCTATTGATGTTGTATGGGATACTGATCTTAAAGAAAATAACCTTAACATTTTTGCGCAGCAACACTGTGAAGTCCTCTGACAAGAGATGGTGATGGCACCACTCATATCTAAAATTATGATTGGGAGAGCGTAGCGGCTTCCTAAAAATTAAGATTGAAAAATAAAGAACTGCCCTCATTTATCAGCGCACAGATATCCAAGAATAAATGAGCACCTGATTCGAGACGGAAATATCCAACAGGAATTGTGATCTCACAACCCTTCAGCTTTCCAACAACTTAGATGCGATCTAAGCAAACATATCCTTACAAAGGATGACATGATGTTTTCTGAAAGCATTTTCTGAAAACAGTATACAATCGCACGGATGAGCATAACATCACATTTTCGGTAGTGTGCTTTTTTTTAATCCCTTTGATCTGAGGAAGTTACGGGTGGGTCGTGGTATTGAAAAGATAAAGGCCTTTTCAGTTCTTTCCTGTATAGCATACCTCTCTTCCAGAGCCCAACATCAGGCACTGACAGGGTGCGACAGTACTTCAGACTTGCTTTGATGTGGCATGCAAAATGCCTAAGTAGTATGGGTCAGCAAAACAGAGCTCACTGACACATTAACTACTTAAATAATCGTGCTCATGTCCAGCAAGGACTGATGAGCAACAAGGTTTATAGGGCAGCCTGCGTCAACGAGGGTAGGCATCATCTCGTCATAACGTGGGAGCAGATCATCAGAAACCACCCTATCTGATGTGATCCCTGACTTTAGGGAGTGGAGTTGGAGGAAAGATGGCACAGGTACATGGCAATTACTAGTACTATCAACCACTCTCCGCAATGCTTCAGTAGCAAATTTCATTCTTCTGCACCACAGCTGTTTTAAGGCATGCATTGGGGGGTGGAAAACATGGAAATGGAAAAAAAAATTAATGAAATGAATGAATGAATGAATGAATGAATGAATGAAGGAAGGAAGGAAGGAAGGAATTAAAGTGAAAATGCACAATGTACAGCAGGTGTCAGACGAGCCATGGTCAGTAGTTTGATATTGCTGCAAACTTAAAGTAGGGGGGGGGGGGGATAGAGGGCCTATCTGACGGGAGGAGACATTGTCGCAATGCCAGCGTCTCGAAGAAATTATTTTCGCTGTCACAACTAACGCGATTTCCAGGGCGACGTCCAAGATGTCTTCAAACAAAGGGACAACTTATTTGCTTGGAAGTCACGGGGATGTTGGCGCAGCTTTGGCAGTCGCAGGGACTTATCAGAGACGTCTTATCTCAGCGATTTCTCCCTTTCGTCGCCATTATGTTATTACGGTCTCCACAAGATGCTGGGACAAAGATGTTGCAGACAAATTTAGTCCCCACGACATAGCCACAGTGATGGAGACTTCGCAGAGCCGTCTCGGAGACAAGCTGGGAGACGGAAATAGTCTCTGCAAAAATCGGAAATGTTCGATTCTCCTGCGAATCCTGGAGATTGGGCTCGTCTCCAGTACACGTGCGTCGTAGAGATAATGCTGAGAGTAGAATTGCAACCTTTAGTCTTCAGACTAACGAGATATCAACTTATAAAGTCTTGTGATATCATACCAATTTGCGTCCAAGCACTTTGGATAGAATCTTAATAGACCCTAGAAGGTGTCATGAAAGTTGTACTATAACATATCTAATCTGAACCCTGTTAATGGTGTCACTGTGGCACTGTGACTTGTTCCCTACATGACGTCACCAGGACCGTCATGTTCTCTGAACGGCATATTTAGCTGTGGAGGCACATAAATTTCCTATCGAGGGACTTTAGAATCGAACTTTCTTACACAAGTTCGAAAATAGCAAATTGATGCCAACCTGATGTACTAAAAACTCTCTTAAATACGACAGTTTTTTTTTTCATCCAGATTAGGAGTGATCTTCATAATTATTATTCCATTGAATTTAAATCTGAATTATGAATATCTATTGTGATTGAGGATCCCTTAACTTGAACAGAGAAATAAAAACACTTCTCTTTTAAATTGCAACGTCAAGGACGCTGGTAATAATTCTAGAGAGTAGCCCCCCCCCCCCCTCCCCCCCCCCTATTGCTAAACGATTAGTATATTAGGTAGCGATAGGATTCTATTTCTCATATATGTATGTTTTTATTGCATTCCTTGCAGATGAAGATGAAAATACTAATCCAATAATCAAATCTTGAAAAGTCTTTTAAATGGCATTACCCATAATTCTAACTAGCTCTTTTGGCTGTCAGTAAAGCAAATGCAAATATATTGAATTCTGTAAATATGACCAGTCGGTGAGGACATTTCCTCTTAGCGCCTGTAATGTAAAAATGATTAATGGAATGATTGTGACATGAACTATGATATTCAATAGCTTTGTTCAGAACCTCACTTAAAAACTTGTGTAACCATATTATAACACGCCATAATTGAAATGATGCAGAGAAAAAAAAATACCGTAAGTAACAATTAAAAATGAAATTGAAGGGTTACCAAGTCTTCAAATTTGATTGTGAAATAAGGATCTGAGTAAGATCCCTTAAACCTAATTACTCTCAGAAAGGGGTTCTTATTATGATTCATGAGTGTATACCTAGTGTTTGAAAGCAGATATATTGATATTACTCGTGAGAAAGCCCACCTCTCCCTCTCCCATAGCCCTCAACAACTGTAATGATGTTAGCAGGGCTGGCATTCCTCCTATATTGACTATAGGCAAGCTATTTTCTAAATTACCTATTGTGAATATAATGGTTTGACCCCAAATGACCTTTAGGGAGACCTTATACGGAAAAGTTGACATCAGACCATAAAAACAACTTCAGAATCGAATTCCTTGACCCATAAAACCTCTAAAGCTGACTTTTCAAATTATTGTAACACTTTCAAGGTTTTTTGTTATGGACTGGCCTTTAAACGTAGGTGGCAGCCATATTGGATTTTGCAAATATGCCGCCCCGGAGGGCGCCCTTCACAAGAAATACGCCTTTTTTCAGCCGTCGACAACTGCAATTCTATTACTAAGGCTAGCATTCCTGGAATATTGACCATGGGCAAGCCATTTTTTCAATAAACTGTTATGAATACGATAGCTTGACCCCTAAATGACCTTTAGGTGACCTTATAAGGAAAATTGACTTCAGACCATAAAAACAACTTCAGATTCGAATTCCTTGACCCGGAAAACCTCTTTACCTGACTTTTCAAATGATTGTAACCCTTTTATGTTTTCATATGCAAGTGACCTTTAAACCTATATGGCGGCCATATTGGATTTTGCCAATATGGCCGCCCCAGAGGGCGCCCTTCTTGGCGCCCATCAAAAATCGAAATAGTATGGTTTGGGCTACATGTGTGCCAAATTTTGGTGCTTTTGGAAAATTTTGAACCAAAAATCCCTTGCGCCCCTCACTACACTCTGTTCCCGTTTGCAACTCTCTCCAACAATCAAACGCTTTCCCCCAATAAGCATAGTGAAATGACCATGGCGATGCACCTTATCCACCAAATTTTACTAAAAATTAAACTAATCGCATTATGAACAGCTGAAGCCATATTATTCTGTGCCTTCATGGTGTGTATTTTTATGCTGTCACCTATTATTCGATGCTAGTGATTCATTAGCTACAGTAAATTTCTCTCATTTGACTAGACTTTTTTATTCATAGGCCCGAATTCACGAAGGTGGTACAAATGAAACCAGGGTTTAAACCATGGACAAAAACCATGGAATGCCAAGTGTCGCATGCGATATTTCGCTACGAAATCGGTTATTTCGTCGATGAAATGATTATTTTGTAAAGAAATGACAACATTTTGTAACTAAATGAACATTTCGTCCACGAAATGATAATTTCGTTAACGAAACAGTCATTTTGTCGACGAAATGACCAATTTCGTAACGAAATATTCTGTTTGACACTTGGCGCTCCATGGTTTTTGTCCATGGTTTAGACCATGGTTTTGTTTGTACCACCTTCGTGAATTCGGGCCATTGTGTCTGTGCCTTAATTTTGCTATGCTATGATATATTTTATAATCATGCATCCTAAAATTATAGTAAGTATACTGTTTATAGTATGCTTGTATTATCAGCATCACATATCAATGAGCAATGTACAATGATATAGATGAATTTAATATAAATATATCTTATTGGTATATTGGTGCTGTCGTTGTTTTCATTCCAGTGTTCTACATCCTATAATACAAGCTTGGCGTTTTAGTGGAACACTGTTTTCCGTCGTTATGATTACTTACTTTTTGTTACCATGACAAAGTGTATTGTTTCTTTTTTATGACATCATTCGTTCATATTCTTTATATTGTATTCGAAAAAAGTGTCCTTATCAGATGAATGGAAGTCAAATAGATTAACTTTTGAAATGAATTGAATTGAATTCATATTATAATCGTGCTTTCAGAATTATTAAAAGCCTTAGATAGACAATGCCTGTATAACATATCTTCACACATACACACACACCCACGCACACATCCACACACATACATGATATATAAATATACGTTTTCTATGCCCTATATACATGTTAAGTGTAAAATAGTTTCTAGCTGTCTAGCATGCGCAATTGAAATATATTTCAAGGTACTTCCTTTTCATGTTGTTTTAAATCACAGTTTCCAAAGCCATTAATCTCATTTTTGTCACCTACTCTTCCCCGGGCTCTTACTTGTGTTAATGTCCACTTCATCTTGCATCTTGTGTACTGTCTGGTAGCTGTCTGTGTTTTGATTTTAATTTCCTGTTCTTTATTTCATTCCGAATTTCCGTATTTTGTCGTCACGATCATTACAGCATATTGATTAATGTACAACATTCGAGTCAGTCTAATTTTTGTTTTGTATTTCCAAATCAATATTAGCTGGAACTGTTTTGCTGAAAGTAAAGTGGGATCCGCAAGGTCAGCTGATAAATGTATAACCTAATGTAAATCCCAACATAATTATTATGGGGAAATATAGCCCCAAGATGAAATGTCCAATCAGTATTGACTCGGCATAGCAAGATATAAAAACTATCAAAAAATGGACATTCCACATTCAGTGTCATAATTTCTTCTGACATCAATAATCAAATTGTGTGTATATAATTCTATGATTTCACAACAGCTTTCTTCAACTCTAAAGATGAGCATGTCACTCGTACGGTCAATATTGGAGACACAGGAGTGACCATTGAGATGGTAGAATCAATAGAATGTCCCAAGAACTTGACCACTTGGAGAAAGGATGGCAGTCTGTTGACGACAGCACTCAACAATGCTGTTCTCTTTCCTGAGCCAGTTGTTCCAGCAGACGGGGGTTTATACGAAATCAACTGTAAAGACACGCGGGAGAGCGGCAGAGGAACATTTTACAGGCTCATTGTCCGAGGTAATTCACTCGCTTCCTAATCAGCGTATTCTTTTTCTATCAATTTACATCTTGAGGATGCAGGAGGTATGGATATGACGCGGGCCTCTACTTTTGTGCATATCTGAAAGCTCATAATAACACTGTGTATCTAAACAATATTGTCTGCATTTTCTGTGTTCAAAACGTTGTCAGAATTGATAAGAAGCGTGGCTGAATTGCACCTTCACCTGATCCTTTAACCCTAATTCTAACCCTAACCTAAATTCTAACCCGTAACCTAACCATAACCCTAATCTTTAATCTTATCACCAAGCAGTGCCAGGCGGTATTTAGCCGAGGGTGATTGGCCCCTTCTTCTTCTTCCAGTCTGGTACAGTCCGCCTCTGGCGTATTATCGTACCTTGTGCTTGTCAAGTGTTGGGTGTACAGTGTGCAGGTAAAAAATCCTCTACAATTTTCTATGTGCAGCTAAAAACAAGAAGAAAGCTCATCTGAGCTTTACAAGTTGGACCTCCTTCTTGAAGATCTTCCATGGAGGTGCAGCTAATGGTGGAAGGTGGTAGGGTGTTCCACAGCCGAATAGCATTTGGGTAGAACGTGGATTGAAACAAGGGAGTTCAGGCAAATGGTACCTGAAGCTTTTGTGGATTTCCACGTGTTGACGGTCCTGCAACTGGTATGAAGTAGGTGACTGGAAGATCTACCAGACCATTAAGAATGCTATACATCATGTACACTCTTTGCTGTGCTCTCCTTTCTTGAAGAGTGCCCCACTGTAGTTTATTGAGCATGACAGTAACACTACTATCTCTGTGATAGTAACCCAGGACGAAACGTGCACAACGGCGTTGCACCATCCCCAGCTTTCTGATGTTCTCTTGTGTGGATGGGTCCCAGACTATCGAGGCATATTCCAACACAGGGCGAACTGGGGTCTTGTATAGTAATGCCTTTGCCTTTGGTGGGCAGGCTCTCACATTTCTCTGCAAGAAGCCCCGTACTGAGTTGGCTTTCTTGGTGGTGGCATTTACATGGTGATTCCATTTCATGTTGTTTTGAATGTTAAGTACTTTGCAGTTTCTGTGACTTGTAGACGCACTCCGTGAATGAAGTATGGAAAGGAGGTTCTGGATGATGCTCTTTTATTGGAGACAGGCATGACCTGGCACTTTTGCGGGTGAAGTTGCATTAGTCAGTCTGCCTCCTATTCTTGAATTGCATCTAAACCCTTTTGCAAGCAGTCCGCGTCCTCCTTACTTGCCACCTTCCTGTACAAGATGCAGTCGTCAGCAAATAATCTTACCGTTGACCCAGATGATACGCAATCAGGAAGATCATTGATGTACAGTAGGAAGAGGAGGGGTCCAATGACACTCCCTTGCGGGACGCCTGATGGCACAGTAGAGGTATGAGATGTGCATCCATCTAGCACTACCCTTTGTGATCGACCAGTAAGGAATTCCTTAATCCAGTTGTGGGTGTTACCCCGGATTCCATAGAACTGGATCTTGTGTAGGAGTCTTCCATGCGGGACCATGTCAAAAGCCTTCGAGAGATCTAACAGGATCACGTCTATGTGGTTCCTTGAATCAATGCCACTGGAGAGGTCATGAATGGTGAGAAGCAGCTGAGATGTGCAAGATCGCCTCTTCCCGAAACCATGTTGAGTTTCAGAAAGAATCTGGTGGTTGTCAAGGTGATCTAGAATACTGCTGCAGACAATGTGTTCCAAAGTTTTGCAGAAAATAGAGGTAAGTGACACTGGACGGTAATTGACTGCTTTGTACCTCTCACCCTTTTTGAATATTGGAACGACATCAGCTTCCTTCCAGTCCTCAGGAACGTCTCCCTGAGTATGAGATGCCTGGAATAACAAACACAATACCGGTGTTATTTCCGAAGATAGCTCCTTCAGCAGTTGAGCAGGGAGTCTGTCTAGTCCAGTAGCCTTATGTATCTGGAGGGTAGAAAGTAGCTTGAAGACACCAGCTGGAGATATCTGAATGTTGTTCATGTCTGGAAATGGACTTGGCCCCTTGTCTTTCATGGTTGACAAATCTTCATCCTTGTTGAACACTGATGAGAATTTTTGATTGGTAATGTTGGCCTTATTGGTGCTATCTGAGTGTATTTTCCCTTGGATGTCTTTCAGAGAAGCTACTCCATCGCTGTCATTCCTTTTACTATTGACAAAACTCCAAAATCTTTTAGGGTTTGCAGAGGAGTTAGGACTAATGATGTTACTGATGTATTCATTGTAAGCCTGTCTACAAGCAGCACGGGACGATTTCTTGATTTCCTGGTATTTGTAGAAGTCCTGCTGACTGCCAGTTGCTTTAGCACGATTGAAGGCCTTCTGTTTTCTTCTAGACAAACGTTTAACTGCTCTCGTGACCCAGAGCTGACCAAAGCGACCAGATGTTGTTTTTGCAGGTACATGGGTATCCAACATGTTCAGCAGGCTGGTCTTGAAAGAATTCCACATCTCATGTACTGAGCTCTGTTCACAATATTTGCTCAGGAAATCTTGCTGAAACTGTCGGCAGTCCCTTTTCATGTCAGAAAGATTGGCCTTTTTCCACAGGTGTATCTTCCTTTTCACTGGCTTGCATCGTTTTGCTGATACATCAGAATCAATGCTGACAATGTCATGATCTCCAAGTCCTGGTAGCAGAGTGCATTTGTTGATCAGCGTCGGCCTGTTGGTGAGGAAGAGATCAAGTATGCTGTCTCCACGTGTTGGGGAGGAAACCATCTGCTGCATGTTGCAGTTCTCGATCATGTCCAGAAACCTGTTGTTGAGAGGAACTGAATTGCTGTGGCCACTGACACTCAGGTCTTCCCAATCGATGTCAGGCAGATTAACGTCGCCCCCCTATCCACAAGACAGCCTTCTCGTTCTGGAGAGATAGTTCCTCGATCGTAGAGCATATGTCATCCATACACTGTACATCACTGCTTGGTGGGCGATACACTGCACCTACCACTAGACTTACGCCTTTACCAAATGACAGTTTGATGTAAACCTGTTCTCCTTCATCACATACCATGATGATGTTACACATAAGGTCACGTCGTACAGCAATCGGAACGCCACCGTACCCATCCTGCCGATCTTTTTGAACAACATTGTAATTTGGTGGGAAGATCTCAGATGTGTAAATCGAGCTGTTCAGCCAAGGTTCGGTCCCAATGATGATACTGGGTTCAGTTGATTCAATCAGTACTGCTAATTCCTCCTTCTTGTTCTTTAAACTCTGGAAGTTCACATTGAGTATTTTCATGTTGCACAGTTGTTGACCTCGCTTGGGTGCCTGCTTCCTGCAGTGCATAGGGGAAGATGAATGCTGCGGAGAACCAAGACTAGTCGTAGCTGAAGAGGAAGAGCTGTTGCGTGTGTCACTCATGTCTGTCTTATCATTCAGCAGATCCAAAACTGCTTGATGTATCGATAGGTGTGTGCTCAAAAAGGCTACTGGAAAACTGTGGCAGGCCGCATTTGACACAATGCCAAGACACCTGTGACCCTTGGAGGGCATCATACACCTGTGTTGACATGCCCATGCATTCTACATGATACCATCCATCGCAGTCATCACAGGCTACCAAGCGTTGCTTCCATGTAACTGCCCGAGAACAAATCTGGCAAGGATATTTGGGCATCTTCGGGCCAGGATTTAGTTCGACATCCGAGGCAACAGAGAGGACTAGAAGGAAAGTAAGATACAGGAAGCTGTGTTTCTTACCATGTTCAGAAGCAGAAATAATGCATCCTCTTACTTTACAGCTGACAAGTGGAGACTTTCCTGGAGCCAACTGTTGGTACTAGTTGAAGGGTGAGAAGTATGGTGTAGCTGTACCAGCCTTGAAGTGATGGAGTCCTGCTTCTCTCCTACACTAGTTTTAAGTATCACATGATTGTAATGGATGTTGACAATTGTAGATGCCAAATAGAGCCAAAAGAGAACTACAAGGCCTGACATGATGTTGTCCTGTAGTTTGAAGCTGTGTACCAGTATGCAGTAAGACTATGTAGCTCTGGTGTGAGGTCTCATCCAACTCTCAGTCTCAAGTCACGCCATGACAAAGTCAAGTGAGATGGTAAATACCAAAAACATCGAAATAAAAATGAATTCAAATGGATTAATCTAATGATACAAAACCTGTATCTCTTGTCCAACAAAAAACTGCAGTATCCATGCACCAAAACCACTGCACACTCAGCACTGACATCGCCATCAAGGGGGATAATTGTCCTGGTACTTGCACAATTAGGATATGACCTATAAACATCTCTCAATATACCATGCAATTATATTAAAAAACAACTCGCATATCGCTCTCATGCTGACGCGTCGTATAAATATAGTTACATCGCTCATAACAATTCCCTATATCTGTGAAAGCGTCGTCATTGATTTTTTCTTGTTAAGCTGCTTAGATGTTAATAGAAATCAAGAAGCTTGCATCAACGGGTGACACACAAAAAAAAAAAAAAAAAAAAAAAATCCGGCTGAGTCATAAATTGGGCTAGTGCAATAGATATGGTCGTCCTATTAAAAGAAAAAAAGTTTCAATAAATATACTTCTTTAAGAAAGAAAATCAACTATGATCGCATCTCTCTCGTAAACATGCTCGCAGCGTTATAGTCATTGCAAGTCAATTATGAAGCCAGTGTAGTATAGGCCATATACTGCATATTATGTTGTAAGTTGAGCGCTTTCAACATTTAATTTGAGGGAGAAGGGTTTGCGGTGACACCATGTGAATGAAGTCCTTAACCGGATCGTTGCTTGGTAGGAGAAGAGCCTAGAAATGGGAGAATTGAAGAGGGAAGCGGCGTATGAGGGTTGTAAGGAGGACCAAAAGTGAAGAGTGGGGGACAGTAATGGGCTGGAAGTTGAAGTTGCACTAGTGGAGACGGTAGAGAAAGAAACAGAGAGAGTGGTAAGGAAGAATAGAGTGAGAATCAAGTAAGATGTTCGGACATTTTCTGATTAACGAACCTTTGGAATATCGAACATTTCTTTCTTCCCCCCCCCCCCCCCCCATTTTTGGACTAACGAGCCTTCGGAATAACAAACCACGGGACTATTTCACTTTCGGAATTGCGAACTTTCGGAAATATTGGAGGACCGCACTGCATCTTCGAAAAATTCGAACTTTACTTCATTTCGGATTAACAAACGTTTAGAATATCTTTGGAATAGCAAGCCTCCTGTATAACGAGCCTTTGCATTAATCTGCATGTGAAATAACAAACTGTAACCAAATTCCTAACCATCACTTTCACACATGTCTTTTCAAAATGAGCATAAAAGTACATTCAATTTCATGCTCTCTTCTACATATAACATTTAAATAAAATTAATGAGATAGCAGCGCCTTTAACATATAGCTTTTTCGCCGATGATCACCATGAGTTCACTCTATTAGAATGTAAGCATACATGAACATTTTACGTGTAACTATGTTCATAAAATTATCATCTTAGGCAAAAAAGCAGACATACAAACATCCAGAGATATAGATAGAGTCATATGTTACATACTCTTACAGATTGCCCTGCTGGTAAATGGGGCCCGCCCCTTTGCTATGGAGTCTGTGATAAATGCTACAACGGGGGAATATGCGACGACAAGTCTGGTCTCTGTATGTGCCCGAACTCTTTTCCTGGACCTAATTGCTTACGCAGTAAGTGCTTTTGATATTGTCTTGCATTAGAAAAAGAAAAAAAAATAGCGCTCCATCAAGAAAACGCAGCTTACCATTTCTTTGAGGTTACTGCACGGTAGCTTTGACACCCAATAAGCTACTCGACTTGGAAAAGGATTCGTTGAGCAAACAGCAATCAACACAAGGTTAAACAACACTCTCGAAAACAAATGAAGGTAAGCCCCATAAACAGACCACGCATAATCACAAAATTTCAAACGATTAGGTATGACACATCTAGTTTTTGATAATTTTGCTGGCTCAGAACACATTCATTTGCGATGGGCCAAAGTATTGGAACTCACTTCATAACAATATAACAACAGCTAAAACTTTAAATTCTTTTTAAGAATGAATTACAGTTGTTTTCATTGAAATCTTATAACATGCAACGGAATTAGTTTCGTTTTATCATCTCAGTGAAGTCATCATTTCTTTAAACATTAAACAATTATGTATTAACTTTTCTTTCTGTAGAAAATATAATCTGTTAAACATAAATTCTGCTCAGAGGTTTCTGTTATTGTACCGCATATTATACCATACACCATTCATGTTTTTGCAATTATTACAAATATCTCCTGCCTATATACATTGCATAATTTCTCTTAGTAGGCTTGCTAAGGGCGAAAAAAAGGGGCGATCACTGCATTTTATAGTACAAAATTAATGCCCTATTTGGCACACATGTTCCTTAAAGCAATTGGAAATTTTCATCCAAAGAGACAACCTGTATCTATGCAAATAACCCCTAATTTGCATAATCTATGTAAATTATTTTTTATACAATGAAAAAAAAAAACCTAAATCTCATCCCAGACAAATATGTAACTTGGTAGAAACATTCGATGAAACACAATTAATGAGAAAAAAAGATATGAATATGAATAATTGGAACCATCATTACCACCTAATTAACATGATTAATAAAAATAGTAAAGTAAAAACACTATTTTCAGAAGTTTTTCTTACAGTCTAAGAACTGCATTTTATGACAAAAAACTCCCAACCTATAGTATGCATATCTCTTGAGTCAAAAGGAAAATGTTTTCTAAAAATTCAAACCCTATCTCTTGAGCAAATATTACTTGATTAGCATATTGTGCATATAATTTTTATTATGTAACAAAGTTTCCAGTCGGCAAAATGTGAAAAAAGAAATTCTTTGAACAAAAGTTCAAGACAGGAAGTGGTAGAGAATTTTGATAATTTCAATATCCTACTGATATCAACACCTCACTGTTAATATCACTGTAAAATTCATTAGCACTTTCATCCCTGACGAAGGGGGTGGCCCCCGAAAATTCGGATTTTGAATTAAAATCAAGGCAATCGGCATTTAATGCATTCCTCTATTGTGACATTACTATTGCTATTTCTATAGTACTGACAATACGCGGAGCAAATACAATGTTTATATACAATACTTATATAAGATGTGTACTGCATCTCCTCATAATATAATTCAAACTCTGGTGTGTGTTTTTTTAAGTCTGTTGGGCTGGAAATCGCTTTGGCGCAAGGTGTGAGTTCAGTTGTAGTGACGGCAGTGCTGGGCGCGGCCGGGACAGCTGCAGTGAAAAGCTTTTTTGCCGTCCAGACCCTTATGGATGCACATGCCCCGTTGGATTTCATGGGCCGCTTTGCAAAACTCGTGAGTAGTACTAGTGTGACATCCTCTTTCTTCCGATGCAGTCGTGTCAACAGGTGAAAACGCACAGGGTTTAATTTTCCGCCTCCTTCCTACTGGTGGATTGGTTGCTCCAGTCCGCCCCATTCGATTCAGTTTATCTGAGTCAAAGGCTATTGTGCTCCGTCATGCTCTGTGCAAAAGCTTATTACTTTTTTTTTCTCTGAAACCAAAAATGGTGAAGCTTTATAGTCAGTGCTATGAATGAGTACATTTGGTGGACGCAGTTTCAGGTTTGTTCATGGTGGCCCCAGGGGCGTACCATACTGGGGCCCATTTTTTTTTCAGCTTTTTGTTTAAAACCTTAATATTATTATGACCTATTTCACCAAACTTTGCGGGTAGCATCCCCAGATGGACATTATCTTAACTTGTTCCAGTGGGCACTGTGGGGGGGGGGGGGGGGGAGGGGGAGGGGGAGGGGGGGGGGGCAAGGGGATGAAAAGTCCCCTTGAATAATTTTCTTCTCTAGAACCAGAACTCATAGAGCTCCGTTTGTGCTTTGAGGAAGTACATTTGAGAATGTAGTTTTAAGTTTCGATAGCAGATCTGGGGATGCCCGTATAGGGCCCCTCTGGACAGCCCGAATTGGGGACCCATTTTCACATTTTCACATTTTCAGCTTCTCCTTGATAATACCATGATACATTTTCAACAGACTTGGCAGGTAGAATCCCTAGGGTGATAAGATCGTACTTGTTCAAATGGGCACCATGTCCTTTTCACTCTGGGGCCCAAGCGGGCCCAAATAACACCTAAATAAGGGATCTTTAAATAAAACACATGTACACGCTTGAACCTGACACAGTTTCCTTCTGTTTGCGTTTTTATGGGTCTACTCAAAGTGTTGCATCACTTCGGTGATCCCTCGCATTTATCCCCAAGTTGAATTATCCTTTGGGTTTACGTCAGGTTCAAGTGTGTGCATGTGTGTCACACACAAACACACTGCTATTATAGCTTCTGACCATTCGAGCATTGAGAATTTAGGGTTTCTGGGACGAACACTGAACTAGGGCTTTCTATAGCTCAATCGGTAGAGCACCGGGCTAGCAATCCGTAGGTCTCGGGTTCGAATTCCGATGGAATCCCATTTTCTATGCTCATTTTTTTCACTAATAGAATGTATGGGATTTATTAAGATAAACTTGCCGTTATTTCAGTGAGCTCGAGACCTCGGGATTACTTGTCTCCTTTCGTTGTTATCATTTTCCTTTTGCTCTGTTTCTTTTAAGATACAGAGGTGTATCTGAATATTGCTGAAGAATATGTGCACTGACTGCTAACTCTGATTCATTGTATTCCTCGAGTTTTAGATGCATCAGATATATTTTGTGGTATATTCATAGCGTGTCCTCCTGGCACGTATGGTCCAGGATGCTCCCAAAAGTGCCACTGCCAATCGGGGACCTGCAATCGTTATTCTGGGGAGTGTAAGGGCGAGAACACTGACTGTCAGGCGGGATGGACCGGTGACAATTGTCAGAGTGAGTGATTATTCATTGATCTCTTATAGATCGCTTGTATTTACCATTGAGCTGTTCTCTCTGTAAACTAGATTGAAATTCACATTGTCACGTGAGTTTAGATTTAACTTCGTCACATTACACAAGTCATCACACAGCTCCAAATGTAAGGCATAATGGTCACGACGATCGTTGCCATCCCATCAGGTAGCATGCCCATGGGCTGCATATAGTCTCATATTGGTGTCAATGTGGATCCCAGATGGGCATATCCATAATCATGGGGCTCCTAAGATTTTTCACTCAAGATTAACATCATTTACCCGATTCATTGCCATTATAATACCAATATGGATCTCTCCCCTAGTATATAGGTTTGCCCAGTTCATTCCCATGAGGTCCATATATAGGCATTTACATATCTTATCCAGATGGGTTTTGCCCAGTTCATTCCCATGATAACCACATGGGCATTTTCCAGTCCATTTCATGATACATAATATTCATTTTTCTCGATTGATACCCAGATGGTTTGCCCAGTTCATTCTCATATAAAACCCATGCGGGCCCGTCTATCATATATATTTACATCTCTTATCCAAATGAGTTTGCTTGGTTCATTTCCATATACTGTACCCATTTTGGCATCTCTCACCAAAATGGGTTTGCTCAGTTCATTCCCACACGGTACCCATATAGATAAGATAATTACATTACATTTTCTTACCCAGATCGGTGTGCCCAATTCATTCCTATACGATAACCACATGGGCATTTTCCAGTCCATTTCCACATGATACACATAACATATTTCTCGATTGATACCCAGTTGGTTTCCCCAATTCATTCCCATTTATTATGAAACCAACGTGGATCCATCTATCATAATTATTTACATCTCTTGCCCAAGTGGTTTTGCTCAGTTCATTCCCACACGGTACCAATATAGATAAGATATTTACATTACATTTTCTTACCCAGATGAGTTAAGATGGGTCTGCCCAATTCATTCCCATGATAACCATTATGGGCATCGTCCAGTTCATTTCCATATGGTACACATATATATATATATATATATATATATATATATATACATATATATACATATGTAGATATCACTATTCTCGATTGATACCCATATGGTTTCCCCAGTTCATTCCTATACGAGACCCATGCGGACCCATCTATCACATTTACATCTCTCTCTCAAAAGGGTCAGCTCAGTTCATCCCTATAGAATGATGTTTAAAAAATTCTTACCCAAATGGATTTGCCCACTTTGTTTCCTATACCCATATGGATATTTACATCTCTTACCCAGATGGGTCTGTCCAGAATATATGAATGAATATTGTGTATAAATGAAGGAATTACGGGAAGAATAATCCAATCCAACAATTCAGTAATCGAACAATCAAATGGGGCTACAATCTACATTTGTGTGTATTCCCTTGTAAGCGCCGCTTGCTGCACGAGTAACGTTAGGACAACTTAAAATCTAACAATGTTATATTCTTTTTTATCCAGTATCTTGAAATGTATGGATTAACTTATTCAACATTTAGGTAGAAGCAACATTGTAGTCTATACTAGTTCATCCTCCAATACTGATTTTAATATTGGAGTAGTTCTGGTTGGTCAAGACAACCATGATCGGCTCTCGTGATTTTCACACCGATGAATTTGGCACCTACAGTAAATTTACAAGCTATTAGCTTTTATTAAGGCCACGTCATAACTTCTCTGACACACACACTTTATACCACGATCATGATGATGTGACTATTACCATTAATTTTGTATTCAGTACGTTCTTGATTTCATGCATTCAAAATACATGTATATCTATTTGTGTTATCATAATGTCAGTGAATTTGATATTTCTCTGAGGAAAAAAGGAAATATAAAGATAAATTGAACTGAAGTGTTCTGAACTGAACTGAATAAAGCAATGGACAAGAAATAGACTGCTGGACTAACGAAGAAATAAATGCACTGTATCATTAGGAAAAGATAACACCCACTGGTTTTGTGTCTGCAATGACGAAAAAAAAAATCTCCTTTCATGATATTCACGCAGATATTATTCCTGCAATGATATTGACAAAGTTGTGAAAAAAGTATAGCTTATCCGAGATATGCCGTTATACAATCGTTCTTTCTTTTCTATTATTATCATGCATTTGGATCTCTTCAACCCATCAAGCTTTATACAATCATGTATTCATGATGCACAACTATTTGCCTCGTTTAGACACGGATAAAAAAAAAATACAATTGAAATTACATCAGCCTTCATACAAACATTGTAATGGTAAAATCGTCACGTCATAGTGAACGATACGAAGTAGTATTTTAAGGGGTTTTAATCATGTTTTCTATTTAATTTTTTTTTTATCCGTTTCTATCTTCTTGTAGTCCCACACGTGTGTGACAAGGGCTACTATGGACCTCAGTGTATCAACAAGTGTATTTGTTTGAACGGCACGCCTTGCAACAAGACAACTGGGGAGTGCATTTTTAATCAAGGTTGACAAACAGTATCCACGGTACTGTTCCATTCACTATGACTATTAGCATGTCTCACCGTCAGTCGATTGATACCGTTTGGTCGTTTTGACAATCTGAGAAAAAATGCTAGAGCTGGCTAGGATAAAGCATGACACAAAAGCTACAGTCACAATTCATATCGGACATGACAATACATATACATGATTATATATATATATAAATATATATATATATATATATCTTGTTTAAAAAGAAGAAGTAGCAATACAACACTTGAACGTGTATACTATAGTAGGCCTACATGCAGCAGTACTATGAGGCAAAGCAAACATTTGGTTTCTAAGCAATTGCTTGTGCTTGCTAGCAAAAGCTTTTGCTCGCAAGCAATAGCTTGTTAATATGCATATACATACAGATTCAAGTAAAAGGCTAGCACAAGCATTTACTACTTTGCATGCATTTATTCGGCCCACTATTGCTTGCAAGCATTATTGCTATAAAGCATACGGCCTTCTGTCTTGTAAACTATTACGTTTGAAAGTACAATATTCATGTATATGTGTGTTTGCATGTGTGTTCTGTACGATTATAACCATACAAATTTATTTCCCTACATAATTTCACGACGCAAAGAACATGCTTCACAGTACGCCGATGTGAATGGTACTTCTCCTAACGTGACAGTCGGAGGACAGCATTGCGATCAAGGTAAAGTTATCAAGTGGCGGATCCAGGGGGGCGGGGCCGTACCGGGCGCGCGCCCCCTCTTTATTTTTGGTTAAAACAAAAGGAATAAAAATAAAAGATGGGGAAGCGTGCGCCCCCCCCCCTTTAATTTAGCAAAGGCGACTCCCCTTTTACGGAATTCCTGGATCCGCCCCTGCATGGTTATCTGACTCTTATATCTTTGCGGCGCCACTCACATGCCGATTCATGGTCAGCACCGGCGCTATATTAAATGCTGAGCAGTTTCACTGTGTGAATGAATGGTGGATGAAAACACGGGGTAATACTAAACACTGTCACTGTCCGAGTATGTTACATTGTCAATGTTGAAATTACAATCTGTTTGAAATGTGAATAAATTCACTATGGATAGTATTATAGTGGTACGCACGTAGGCTGTTTCGATGGAGAGCAGTAACATTGTGTGAATGGCTAGTGCCTTGGTTTGTATGCTTAAAGGACCTAAGCACTGCAGATGGAGGTTGTTGACTTCTATGGATGTATATACCCTGATCATCACTTAATGTGATCAAAAGAATTTTATCTAAATATATAAAGCTGAATATGAATAAATAAGTATTGCCAGTTTAAAAATTCGTAAATGTTTATGTTGTGTAGTCTTCTTACCCTGGCCTGCAGGCGATAATACGTGGTTGCACATCTACTACGGCATCAGTTTGGCGATAGCTGTCACTGGAAGTCTCGTTGCCATGACTTGCGCATGGTAAGTTAACATCAGGATGATATAACATGCATATAGTATAAGAAAGGTATATATCCACTCAAAAAAAAGTATTATGTACAAAGTCTGGGTCATAATAACAATATGTATTCGTATAGAAAGTAAACACTCAAAAGTAAAAATTTTCTTACGGTTATTTTCTTCTGTTTTCTTTCGTTCCTTGTTACCCTTCCTTGCTGCATCCTTGCGGGACACATATTTTTACGTGGCCATCGTCCGTTTTGAAAACAAAACAAAATAAAACAAAAATGTCCCGGAAGTTGTAGGTGGAAGGTCAGGGAGCCGGACAACGGAGCGATCAATCTGAAAGTGATATCGAGTCGAAATGAGGACACTGATGACCTCTACGAAGTAGCCAGGAATCCCCCTAAGGAGGAGGATGTGCAGGAAACTTACATTAACATCTGCGCTGCAACTCACTCCAATCAGTGAAGTTGTGTTCGCCCACCCACAATGCAGATCCGTTTGAACAAAGACGCCTGCATTTGCCATGTGTTGTGAAGTTCCAACGACCGACTCATAATGCTGTACATATAGCCTCTGTTGGCAGCACATTCCTTATTTTGAATCACGTACCATCTGATCTAAAAATGTAGGCAGTCACTGTCTCGTGACAACGTTAGAAAATGGACGCGGTGGTTACACATTATAGTTATTGACATTACAACTGATGAGTTTGAATGCAAACACATCGTCAAAGTTTTTCAGCAAGCTCATCATCAAACAAAGAAATATCAAAGTTTTTCACCAGTGGTACTGCACTATGTCTTGTTACATAACAAGAAATATGTTTGAATGTGTTATTACAATTTTTACATATATCATAATTATTTCATTTTTTTTTAGCAGATTCAGTCTCAAACATCTCATGTTGACAAAATTGGGTATAACGGTTTTGCATTCAAACTCTTCAACTTTAAGAAACATTTAACGTAGATTACTTCCTGTATGACTACAGCCTATTAACGAGGTATGAAGTCTTTCTAGTTCAATTCTATTTTCTAATTATTGTATGTAGGACCCACCATGAAACTGATGTATCTAAGTAATGGAGATTCAGCTGAGATATCAAAAACAAAGTAATACAAGGTGATTCTAATAAAAGGTGGGACCAATCTTTTATTAGGACCTTTTTTTTCTGGCTATCTCAGCCATTTCAAAACCATTTCTTGTCAAATAAACTTTGAATTCCTCTTAGAATTGTATGCTCTTTTAATATTTCATATAAGAAGATTCTAATTATCTTGTGGAAAGTTAAAACCTGAATCCCCATCTCTACCAAAATTATACCATCCTGATACGTACTCTCGAATTTAAAGTTTAGTTTTGCCCAATAAAAGTATCTCTTTTTTAGTATTGATGCTGATGTGAGACGAATTTCACGTACGTGGAATTTATGACATTCTACATATTGTCGTGTATTGTGTAGGTCCTACCAGGAGGGGGTGGCTGGAATTAGATTCTAATGTATCCGACAAGTTCATTGAGCCTATACTAAACATGGGCATCATCCTTTATGACACTAACCCGTTTCACCGTATGTGTGGGTTCTTCATAATCATAGGCGCCGGAAGTGGGGGGCAGGGGGGGGGGGGGGCAAAACGCATTTTTGCCCCCCCCCCCCAAAAAAAAGCCCCCCTCCAAAAAAAATGAATAAATAAACAAATAAATAAAAATATATAAAATAAGAAAGATATGTATATAAATGAATAAACGCGAAAAAAACATAGCTACAAACGGCAGTTTTTGGACTGTAAAAATGTCAAAATTTCCAAGCTCGCTCGCTCCGCTCGCTCGCATTCAATCGCTATGCCATTCTCCTGATGTTGCTGCCAGTAATTGCCAGCAGTTGCGCCTGGGCCGCCCCCCCCCCCCTTAATTTCCAAAGCGAAAAAAAAACAAATATAGCTACAAACGGCAGTTTGGGGACTGTAAAATGTCAAAATTAATCGTCAAATTTATTCGTCATGCCATTTTCCTAACGTTGCAGCCAGTAATTGCCAGCAGTTGAGGCCGGTGCGCCTCCCCCTTAATTTCCAAAACGAAAAACATAGCTACAACGGCTGTTTTTGGACTGTAGAATGTCAAAATTTTCAAGCTCGCTCGCTTCGCTTGCTCGCATTGAATCATTATGCCATTCTCCTAATGTTGCTGCCAGTAATTGCCGGCAGTTGCGCCCGATGCGCCCCCCATTAATTTCCAAAGCGAAAGATATAGCTACAAACGCCAGTTTTGGGACTGTAGAATGTCAAAATTTTCAAGCTCGCTCACTTCGCTCGCTCGCATTGAATGGTTATGCCATTCTCCTAATGTTGCTGCCAGTAATTGCCAGCAGTTGCGCCCGATGCGCCCCCATTAGTTTCTAAAGCTGGTATCTCACTGAGCGGCGAACGTTTGCGAACGTAGCGAATTTGAGATTCGCCAACTTTTCTGACGAATGTTTGCGAAAAATCAAAGTTCGCTTCTGCCATTAGCGACAATTAGCGACTTTTAGCGATGTTTAGCGACAATTAGCAACACTTTAGCGAATGTTTGCGAAAGTGTTTGCGAACACAGGTGGCGACTATTAGCGAATGTTAGCAAATGTTAGCGACAATTTTGCAAATGTTAGCGACAATTTTGCGAATGTTAGCGACAGTTTTGCAAATATTAGCAACTGTTTGCAAATCCTTTGCGACAATTTTGCGAATGTTCTTGGACCTAGAAAAGTACCAGGCGATTGTGTATAGTAAGACCCATAAAACGACATAAAACCTTCCACTGAATTCAGATCTCTTGTGACAACCGTTCAAGATGGATTTCCAGGATATGGAAATAAATTTCTGCCAAGAAGAGGCTCAAAGTGTTGCTATCCTTGAAGAGCTGCTTTGTCAGGCTGCTGCTACAGCTAAATTGTGCAGCATAAGAGAAATAAAATAAAGAAAAACAAGAAAGGAAGAAGAAAAGAAAGAGAGTCAGAGAGTGCTTGTTGCAGAGGACAGACTTTAGTCAATATGAAAAGCTTTTGAAGCAATTACAGTCATGATGGAGATGTCAAGAGCTTCAAGAACTTTCTTAGAGTGGAACCTTGTCTGTTTCAGAAGCTTCTATATAGGAACCATGTGGTTATTTGTTCGCTAGCAGTGGCGAATCATATGAAAATGTTAGCGACCCCGTATTACGACCGTTTGCGAATTCTTGCGAGTGTTTTGCGAATGTTTGCGAATGTTTGCAACTGTTAGCGAAAATACAAATTCGCAAAGGTTCGCAAAGAAATTTTGAACATGTTCAAAATTTCTTTGCGACAAGAAAAACTGTTTGCGACAATAAAAACCGTTTGCGAACTTTCTTGCGAATGTTAACGAACCTTTTGCAACCGTTTACGAACCCTGGCGAATTCCCAAATTTGCTACGTTCGCAAACGTTCGCCGCTCAGTGAGATACCCCCTTAAGCGAAAGTTATAGCTACAAACGCCAGTTTTGGGACTGTAGAATGTCAAAATTTTCAAGCTCGCTCGCTTCGCTCGCTCGCATTGAATGGTTATGCCATTCTCCTAATGTTGCTGCCAGTAATTGCCAGCAGTTGCGCCCGATGCGCCCCTATTAATTTCTAAAGCGAAAGTTATAGCTACAAACGCCAGTTTTGGAACTGTAGAATGTCAAAATTTTCAAGCTCGCTCGCTTCGCTCGCTCGCATTGAATGGTTATGCCATTCTCCTAATGTTGCCGCCAGTAATTGCCAGCAGTTGCGCCCGATACCCCCCCCCCCCTAATTTCCAAAGCGAAAGATATAGCTACAAACGGCAGTTTTTGGACTGTAAAATGTCAAAATTTTCAAGCTCTCTCGCTCCGCTCGCTCGCGTTTTATTGTTATGCAATTCTCCTGATGTTGCTGACAGTATATAAGTTGTGGTTTCACACCGTCATTCCATAATCCATGTAAGGAAAACTTACAATGTTCCTCAATGACTGCGTTGTTGAATGTATCACAGTCCGTAATGTATTGTAGTCCCATTATTGCGCACGCACACACGCACAAGCATACACACCGTCAAAATTACTTTTCCACAAGGTGCCCACCCTCAATGTTTCGACCCATCGTAAGCCACTTTATATGCATACACACACACGCACACACACACACACACACACACACACACATATATATATATATATATATATATATATATATATATATATATATATATAGATGTGTGTGTGTGTGTGTGTATATATGTGTATATTGTGTAACATATGTATGGTCTATAGTGAGCCCCCTCCAATATTTGCCCCCCCCCCCAATCCAAAACTGCTTCCGGCGCGCCTGTTCATAATTATGTGGATTCTTCGTGTGTGTGTGTGTGTGTGTGTGTGTGTGTGTGTGTGGAGAGAGAGGTGGGATTGGAAATTTTTCAGGTTATAAATTTTGAAAATTCTTCCATAACGTGGAATTATGCGAGATACGTAGTCAGAGGTACGCACGGTAAAGTAAAACATTTTCTCAACTTTATCAATAGAGAGCTATATAGACAACTCAGATAAAAACATTAAAGACATTATTTACCATTTGCAGATGAAACAAAAACTCAGTTTTAGCGCTTCAAAATAGTTCTAAAATGTGAGTTAATAGGGATAGAAACAACAAATGTACAAATTCTTATCAGGATAATCAACGTGAAGTATTGTTAGATATTCAAAATGTGAACAAAAGTCATAATAAGTTTGTTTCTGGACTAAACCGTCTACAGTTATGGTTTATTGAGAAAAATAGTGATATCTCCCTTTAATTGTAATTTTTGATGTGAAATTTTTATATGGTAGGATGTTTTGTGATACAACTGACCTACACATATGCATCAAGACTAGTAATGTGATAACTTGAACATTTTTTAACATCACTGCAGCTCCCAATTTTCTAACAATCACATTATTGTCCCACGTTGCTGTTGAACCCGACACTACGACAATGAGGACTGGTATGATTTTTCAAGTATAGCTGTACAATATAGGGCCTACATATCTATATTCAATCCTATCATGAAGATGGAAACGGCAGGGAAAAAAGTCATGAAATTACTTTCAATACTAATTTACTCGATGACTGAAGGATAGGATGCCGGATGGCCGAGTTGCCGAGAAGCTCTGTCGTTGGTGGCGCTACTGCAGGTACTATTTTGTTGCAACAAACCCACACACACACTACACGTACGTACACGTACGTACGTACACAGTACACGTACCGTACCCCCAAAGAGCTAGAGTAACATTGTACGAAAGCACAACACTAGGCGCTATTCAAGCTGGATTTCCAAGAGGATATTCATCAATTTTTTCGTTCTTCCAACCTGCGAGCGGAAACTACGCGTTAAAGTCACCTGCAAGTGATTTTAGGTACCTACAGTATTCTAAGATCGTGAAATTAGCTCCTGACAGCTTTCTCTTTCGAGCTTTGGGCTCATCTTTGAACTTGAGTGTCACTCTACACCGCGTAGTTACCAACCTGGCAACAGACGCCGTCGTATGGCCGAAAGCAAGGTGGTGACAGAGCTGTAGAAGTTCTAAACGTTTGACAGGCCGCGTTCGTTCCAGCCCTGTGTGGAGGGTGAGTTGATCAAACACCTTGCAATGATTAGGAGTATAACAAGGAATAGTACCGTAAACCCGGTACATCCTTAATGTTCTTAGTCTGTAAGCACACTATTGAGTTGACCGATCAAAGATCGGTCTGTACCGCCGGTATCTGGTCGTCGCGTCGGGGATATGTTCCGCGGAGCGTGTTTTTTTTTTAGACGGCACAGATTGGGGAAACTAAAAATCAATCGGGGACCCTATCCCTAAACCTAAACCTAATCCTAATCCAAACCCTAACCATCAAACCCAAACCCTAACCCTAACCCCAACCCCAATCCTAACCCTAACCCTAACCCTAACCATAACCAAAAACCCTAACCCAACGTTTTTCCCATAGGTTTAACACGCGCCATGCCCCAATCTGTGCCGTCTTTTTAAAAAAACGCTTCCGCGGAGAAATGCGTCTGGCTTCACGGGTCCCCTCCTATTACCTATAGTACGGAGGAGAGTGATAACGTCAATAAAAATAAAAGACTCCTCTGGACAGACGAATCTTTCAGTCTAACTGTTAACTATTGGGGTAAAGTGATTCGATTTCAATGTAGGGTCCTACCCTATTGTATAACCCCGGGACACTCGGCTCCTTGTACACAGTTTTTAGGAGGTTTCTAGACATTTAACCTACGGTTCGGTTAAACAGTCTATTTTCCGCCTTATGGTACGATACTGCAATAGGGTGCGAGACTCTAATAGTCTAACTTTAGTGTCACACTATGAATGATTCTAGATTCTGACACACTGATGAATGCAATCACTTCATTCTTCTGATATCTGAAGTGGTTCAAATATCTGGCAAAACTTCCATATACCTATGCCGGGGGTACATATGCGTTATGTTTAAGTAACATGAATAAGTTTAGGTGGCCTTGGGATTAGGATTAGAGTTTACTCAGTTTAGGGTTAGCTAGGGTTAGAGTTAGGGTAACATTGATCTTGGTGTCCTAGGGAAATGCGGACTTCAGAGGAAGCTCATACAATGTAGGTGTATAGTAGTGGGGGATACATATGGAAGTTTTTCCAAATATCTTGCCAACATCTTGACTTTTCATATTTGTATTTCACCATCACTTTTTATACGCTAGAAATAACTTTTAGTCAATCTAGATGGGGTCTAAGTAGCTAGTGTGATCTGCACATAATATTGCTGCATTCACTCAATCCACACTAGAACCACAGATTAATGTAGGTGAACTTGAGTCTTTGTTGTCTGCGCTCCTGGGCAAGGAGGCAGGTGGGTTTGTAGCACCCTGCTTAAAAATAGTAATTAGTATAATTCACAAGCTCCCACCCGTGCCTTGTGGTGTATATTGTAGGTCCCACCTCCTCAGCAGACTACCAGTACATGTATGCTCATCACACTTAATGAAGAATTCTGGCCCTATTACAATGTACATGTGTATGCCCCTGATCGTGCCTTATAATCATCACTCAAGATGGTTAAAAAGTTTTGTTTTTAACTGTTTGATTACTTGCACTTTGCCATTTTTTTCATCTATCCTGCACAGATGTCCATTGTACCATGCTGACCAGAAACCAAGCGACAAAACTTCTGAGAAGTTTAAAGTTCAAAGGTAAGAGCACAACTGCGATACTCCAATTAAAGAAAAGAAATAGACAAAAAAAAATGTGTATATGTTAATTCAATTAGAAACCTTTCCAAACACATTCAGAAATTGAGGTGGCAAAAGTTTTTGCAATGAATCTGCTGAATCTGCTGAACCCTAGGCACTTTTTCCTCTCCTGTCATAAGGTCAGATAGTGTTCTGCTCAGGCCAAACCTCACCTTCTCTTATGCATGAATACATCAAAGTAATGCATTGCTAATGATACACCAGCACGCTAGCCTTTCATGGAACGATTGCCAGAGTACTGTCTTGGAGCAGGAAAAAAACAAAACAAAAACAAAAACAAAAGACGCTGAATTGTATGATAACTTGCATTTCAGGTGTTACTCAAAGGTTATCTGATTAGCTAGTAAGGGTGGAATACAAATATGAAAAAACAAAAAGAATATACTAGTATGTATCCAAGTATTTGGCTTGTAGCAGCAACTTTCACCATTTATGCATCTGACCCTGTCTGTGCCTTCATATGTGGGAAAACTATATAGTCAGCATTAGTTGTTGTGTATCTAACCCATGAATCCTCGCTTGAGCCATGCATCCTTGTTTAAACCTGTTGAAGACTACAGTAGACCCGAGTATACTCGGACAGGTGTCTATGGGAAGCGTGTGTTGAAGTGAAATCAGCCCCAACTGTCTGTGTGTGTTGCATTCAATTCATGCACTAGAATCAACCCATTCTCTACTTCTCTTAATCCATCCAGTTCCATGCTGATTGTGCCCCCCCCCCCCCATGTGCACATACTGCGAAAAACTAATCCTTCCTGCAATGTCTACTGTCTTTATCTTCATACATACTCTTTCACGTGTTATCTCCTAGTGAGCTCAATGTCTGTCATGCTATATACTTGCACCGTCACCAATTTCTTTGCACTGTCACCTAACTCTGAACCCCTGGCGGTCATCAGATGACCCATCCCCACCCAAAGACAGCCACCTTGCGTCCGCCCCGAAGTCCGTCCGCCTCGCCCTCATCCGGGATGCAGAGGGGGCGACGGGGGACGAGGAGGGGGAGGGGTCGGAGCAGCGCAGCGCTGCAGCCATCGAGATCCAGCGGCAGTGGAGGGGTTTCCTCACCAGGTAGCACTAACACTTAGCATCAAACACCCTAACCCATCTGCTACTAATCTACATCCAGTCTTCATCCCTTCTTTGTAGTCCAGAGCCTATAGTATCTCATGATGACTTCACCCTTTATGTGCTCCTCAAAAATTCAATTTGGGAATCTGATTTTTTTTTTTTACATGAAATGTCAAAAAAAAATCATTGCAAACCCTGTGAAGCGCATCAAAAATACTGATCGGAAAAGAGGGAAAATATGTTTGCCATTATAACCTGTGAGGTATTGTTGAACTATAACCTATTTACAGGAGTAATTGTGACTTGTAAATTTTGTTCATATACATGTACAATAGAGTCTGAGGGGAATCTCTTTGTTCGTAAAGTGGCTTTTGATGTCAATATTTATGGCTGATACTCCAGCCTAGCAATGAAAATTAAATAAGAATCAAGACATTATGGTAATTATGTAATTTGCACATTCACAGTGAAAAAATGTTTAAGCATGCCTCCTTTACTTCTCACATGTCTCTTCAAGAATGCACTTTCCCTCACCCTATGACCCACATGTGTGTATGTTTCCATTAACTACAGTATCTTTCCATCTCTGGAAAACTCTTCCTTTATGCCCTTTTTTTTGTAATTCATTTTCACGTTTGTAATTCATTTTCATGTTTGTACTTAATCACAATCTGTGTCATTCTAATCACTCCATTGCTAGCCAATCAGAAATCAGTTCCATATGTGTATGTTATCCACAAAACCCAAGGAATTCATGAGCTTTTGGCTTACTGTGTTTACGAGCCCAGAAGCAATTCACAGCAGTGAAATGATTACTTTGCAAACTTGTTAGAATGTCATTCCTGGTGCTAACAGATGAAGTGACGATAGAGTATCGTGTTATAGTAATAAAATTAGTTGTGGAGCCGAAAATCTTTGATGCCTTGCTTTCATCTCCCACACAGATGTCGTCTCTTTGAGATCCTGGATGCCCAGGCCAGCGTTCAGTGCATTCGCGCAAGCTTGAATTCTGGGAGCCGCGACCTTGGGTCACAGGCGTCGCCGTATCAGCGCTCTGTCTCAAGTATCCACTCGGTGAGGAAAACAGGATGAGAGAGAGAACCAAAGGGGAAAAAGAGAGATTGGAAAATTGATCCCAAACTGAGTGGAATCAGACATAGAGACAGAATTAAATGAAGTGAAACCGCGGTGTGAGAACACAGAAACAAAGCAATGCCCCACAAAGGGAATCTGATAGTTTTGTCAGTGCTCAGAGCATACCACCAGACATTTTGGCTGTAAGACAAGTAGTAGGAATGTGGAAATTTAATGATTCTCACTCCAGTGAAGACAATTGATAGTGGTTATTTTAGCATGTTACAGCAGTGTCGGGGAGAAAGTTTTGAAGTGAATCAGGTTTTTCAGTGCCACATTTTTATGTTTGCATGTTTTAAAGTGTGTGCAAATGGTCAAAGCGTATCAGGTAAGATGAGGCTGTAAAACCTCACTGAAGTAGCTAACGAGCCGGTAATGATCGCCCCGTCACTGTAAAGGCATGCTAACCTGGAAACATTAAACTGCACATTACTTGAATATGAGACCGGTCTGAAGCAAATAATTTTCACACAACGAGAGATATATATAATGTACTCTTAAATGAATCCCACAAGGATTGGAACAATCATCCCCAGCGTTCCCACTGATTCCCATTGATCAGTTACTAGCCACCCCATTTAATGTAGAATTATACACAAATGTCATTCAACTAACACCATCATGTCAAATGTTGCAATGTCTCTAATTGGGTAATTCTGTTTCCAATTTAAGCAACCACACACCTCGCTGACAACTGCTAGAACTGGGAAGGAGCAGTCTCGGTTGAACCAGTACTATAACGCCTACTGCACAAAGGCTGAAGAGCAAGGAAAAGCCTACATCTCGTAAGTACATCCAAGTACAAGTGACCGCCTTGTTTGGCAGTCCTGTGAATAAGGGTTTGACTGCTGGCTCCCAGCAAATGGCACTTGAGCTCAGCTTGTACATGTAGTTTGATTGTGGGTTTATACAACATGGCCACTTTGAGAGCAATAAAGTGTATATGAGCAAACCTCAGTGATATTCACAGCCCTACACCGCCTCCCAAAATCTATGTGATCATGATAAAAAAAAAAAACTAGAGAAGCACTCTGAGAGCGCAGACCTCCGCCAAGCATGCAGCTCATTGCCATCACTGATCTTCTTCCCTAGCAGAAACTAGAGCACACACTTTAGTGCGTGCATGCAAACCTCAAATATGTGCAACCTGAACTCCCAAGTTTATTCACCCTACCTGCCAGAATATCAAAAATCCTTCATAAATTCCCCCTAAATTCTCAGATCACTACCAAAATTTAATCGTTTGTTACTTGTGTCATTCTCAACCTTTCCTGCAAGTTTCATCCCAATCCGTTAACTACTTTTTGAGTTATTTTGCACTCGGACAAACAAACGAACGAACGAACGAACAAACGAACACACAAATCAACAGTAACGAAAACACAAATCAACAGTAACGAAAACGGAGGTAAAAAAGAAAGAACAAAAGCACAACAGCAATAAATGACTACAGTGTTGTAAGGCACTAACACTACCTCCAAGGGAAACTGGGTGTTTCAAGATTGAGATTACATGGTTTTCATCCACTGAACCACAATCACTAAGATTATGTAAATTGTGCACATAATATGTAAATCACCCCAAAGCCTGATGCTTGTGAATAATTACATTGGCACAATTCTTTGTCATGTTTTGGCAGCTGATTCCTTGAAAAAATACATGAATGAAAATGAGCATGAAAAATGTGATTCCACTGAGATAGAAACCTGTGATTGTCGCATTGCTAGACTCATGCACTTACTTACTGAGCTATGAAAAGACCTCGTACAGCATTTGTCCTTGAAACCCCTAAATTTTCATTACTCATGTTGCCAAAAGCTATTATGAACCTAATGTAAGCCTGAGGGATAGAAATCAACTTGGTGATTACTGCGATGGATCACCAAAATGATGCTACTTTGTATATAATAGCCTTGGAATTTGTCACTCCATTCTCAGTTTTCAGTGGCTGTCGACTGTCAGTTGACATTTCTCTTTCTTTCTTTCTTTCTTTCTTTTTTTACCCATCCATTACTTTATTCATGTCTTCACTTCAGATTTGAAGACTATTGTGCCCACATCATTCAGAGCTGGTGGCACCACATCCAACAAAGACAAGGCCATCGTCATCATCACCAGGACAGACCGGGAATAAGCATGGGCGATCTCTCGCCGATGAAGAGCGCCTCCTCGGCGACCAAGTCCGTCTCCATCATCATCTCCCCGCAGACGGGAGTCCTGCGGGGGGAGGAGTCGCGAGGGGGGCCGGTCGACGTGGGTCGCCAAAGGGAGGCGGAGTCTCAGAGGAGGCCGAGAGCGAGGAAGGGGGCGGAGGTCGTCAAGAAGAAGAGGACCACACCCTTGGCGCCCAACGAAGCTGCCTCCATCATCCAGCAGGCTTGGAGGAGACACATTGTGAGTTTAGGGAGGAGCCTGGGAATGAGGATCGGATCTCTGGCTGAATAATGTTTGTTGCTCCTCTTTATGAGCAAGATGTTTTGGATGTTCAGAGAATATCACTTTCTTTTTAACCCTTTCTGTACCAGGGTTTTTGAACAGAGTGTACACTTCTATTGGGTTTTCTATGCCAGTTAGCACTCAAAGCACACAAAGTGTGTGATTGGAACATTATTTTCTGTCTAAATGATATAATTCACTTTTTGTATCGTGAAAGTCTGGATATTTTCACTTCAGTCCCTTAATTGTGACAAAAATAAGTGCAAATGAAGCTGTTTTTGTGCCCCTGTATGTGTCATATATTTCTTGCATGCAACAAAGATCACTATATTTTGGCCAAAGCAGAGGAAACATTTCTTACTGTAAATGAATTTATTTCAAAGCAATCATGTAGTTGTTGCCCTTTTCAGAAACAACAACAACAACAAACAGACATGCTCATTGTACATGCATCAAAATAAGTAATATAAATTAAAAGTAAATAGAGGAAAGAAGAGATTGGTCTCTACCAGTAAATTCACACCTGTAGACACAAGTGCATAGAACTGCATAGCAACATTTTGAAAAGTGCCTAAAAGCAGTTTAGGTTTCAATGATTATTTGTGCTTATGCATTTATGCTCTTCATCAGTTGCTTATCAGAATATGATGGGGATAGATGTTCATGTATTTGATTAACAGTTTAAGTTTCCTTACATGGTGTGTGTTGTATATACATGTCCACCAAACAAAGAATGCATCAGCATTACGTAGATATGCTACTTTGCTTCAATCTGGGCTCTGTTGCATAAATAGATGCGTGCTTGTGATTGATATACTGTACAAATCTTTATGACAACTCCACTGCCAGCCACTCACACAGAGAAAACCATGTCCATATTTTGTATGAATTCCATCACCATACTTGACTTGACACCCTTGCTTTTGTCCCCAACCAGGATGTGCAGGTGTACCGGTATTACCGGGACCTCATCAACTTCCGTTGCCGGGGCAACCCAGCCATGATGCTGCGCTGCATCAACCCAAAGGAGGCCAGTCTTTTGGATGCCGCCGCTGGGATACACATCAAGTTCAGACTTGCTGGGGTGAGTACTGCTCTCATTTTTGTCCCTCTTTATCAAATGATGGGTGTAACCATGTTGTCACTTAACAACAACAATGTCAAATAATAATGTTACTCAGGCTGTGCTCATTGCCATACTGTTTCAGTAAAATCTGTTCTGATTGTAAGTATTCGTATGTGTTGCAGTTCAGCTGCAGGCCACAAAATTATATATTTATTTATTTTATTGTAGAACTTCAATTCAGTAAAGATAGAAATCAATCAAGTAGGTATGATACTTTACATCAGTTTAGAAAGTTCTTGTATAGCATGTGAACCATGTTTAGACTGAACAACTTTATTGGCTTTCACTGTGCAAGGATTTAGCCGCGATCTTTTACGTTTTCACTTCAATATCAATCTTCCTTTTTATCCTCCATGCTACTCTCAAAGGCTAAGTTCCCACCCAACATATACTACAAAATCTTCACCCACCGTCCCATCATCGACATGTGTGCCAACAGCCCAAAGGACTACACGGCGGCTCCATCCAAGCGATTCGCTGCCAAGGACGTCCACAACCGACGCATCGCACCCATGCCTGAACCCAGCGCTGGGCCCCAGGGGGTGGCGGACAAGACAGGATGGTACCAGAGGACGGAGAACAATGGGTGGCGGCTGGTATCAGACAGGGTGAGAAAAGTCTATTGTGATAGGTTCCGTTTTGTCAAGGATGGCTTCTTTAGCAGGTGTGAATGATGTTCTTCCAGGGGGACCTGCCAGTATTATCACCCAACATTGCAAGGTGCACATTTATACACCTGGGTGGAGAAAAGGTGGACGAAACAGGGATGTATGTACAGAGCAGAATTTAAATTTTGTATCTCCTGTGGGGATAATCAGAGTCTTGTCTACCAGTACTGCAAAAGAGGAAATTTTAGGTGAATAACTTTTTACGTTTGGTCAATTTCAGTGAACTTCTCTCGTCTATCATTTCTCAGATATGAATGTATTTTTTTTAACAAGATTTATAATCTTTAAATGAGGTATATGCATGTGATCATGCCTAAGATGGTTCAGTTATTTGCGCAATTCACCCAAAAAAAAGTCCACACCACTGATCACCTTTCATGCACAGTATGTCAGAGAACTCCCATTCATATTTATTCTCATGCCCTGATGCCCAAGAAGGATATGTTTCGTGGCTCCTTTTCAGCTCATTGTGTTTCTCTCTCTCTCTCTCTGGCACATGTTTCAGTTGATCTTGCGAGCAGACCAGGATCCGGTGACGTGGGATAGCTCCAAGAAGAAGGTAGACTTCCCCCACTCCAGACTGCAGCGGAGGGAAGACGTAGAGAAGAAGAAAAAGAGGAAGAAGTTGGAGTGGATGAAGAAGATGTGAGTTAATGCATGCATTACCAGAACCAAGTTTGATGTGTATTAACCATATGGATACTTAACATGTCTCAGAGTCAGTTGAAAGATGAGCAAAGAAAATGGGATTCCATCGGGATTCGAACCAGAGACCTCTGGATTGCTAGCCCAGTGCTCTACTGACTGAGCTATAGTAAGCCCTAGTTCAGTGTTCGTCCCACAAACCCTTAATTCTCAATGCTCGAATGATCAGAAGCTATAGCAGTGTGTATGTGTGTGACACACACGCACACACTTGAACGTTTTTACTTTTGAAAGAAAAGAAAGTCTGAGTTGCATGGTCCTGGGTGCCACTGATGATTTCAGTATTGTATGAAGTAAATCTGTGGGAAATAAAGTGTACTGAATGTGGGTAAATGCTAATTGTAAAAATTAGATTCACCATGCTCATTTTCTGCATGGGAAGTGGTGTTAAGGTAAAGCACTTGAATGGTTCATTTTCATTTTGAAATCTATTCATGGGTATCTGCATAGTCACAGCATTATTTTCTCAAACTGATGTATGCATTCTTGTTATTGTTTTTTTTTTTCAGCCATTTGACCATCAGTATATAGCTCAGTCAGCTAAGTTCAGCAAATTTTATGGAAATCAGCCACCACACCAAAAAGCACAGCTTTACTTTATGCATGTTCTAGATGTCAACTGAGATGCCAGCAGTTCCTCTCCATGTAATAAAAAAAGGGGTAGGGGTAATTTTTGTGTAGCAGCATAGCTAATGCTTTCTTTTAACCGACATCATGGACCAGGTACCAGGACGGCATGCTGCAGGCCACCAGTAACGACCAGGGCCTCAACCACCTCGTGGAGGACGCCACTGACGGTATGATGGCCACCCTTGAGATCAAGGGGCCCGAACAGGTGGACGACTGGGAAGTGGACGAGCTCCTGCAGTGGACTAGCGGCCTGAATTTTGACGAGTAAGGAGACTGGATTTTCATTTGCATACAGCTTGCTTGCCATTTCCATTTTTACCTTCGCCATGGGAGGAGGTTATATTTTCATCAGCGTTGTTTGTTTGTCTGTGTGCAAAATAATCAAAAAGTTGTGAATGGATTCAGATGAAACTTACAGGAAAGGTCGAGAATGACACGAGTAACAGGTGATTAAATTTTGGTAGTGATCCAGGAATTTTTATGGTTTTTATGAAGAAATTGTGATATTTTGGCAGGCAGGGTCAATGAACTTGGGAGTTCAAGCTGTGCGTATTCGAGGTTTGCATGCGCGCACTAAAGTGCGTGCTCCACTTTCTGCTAGGGCGAGTTGCGACGCGCTGCTGAAAGTTGATAATAGAACAATAGGCTTTGGAAAATTGGGCTTTTAATTTTCAATGTAGGCCGACATACGTATGGGTGGAAATCACTGATATCTATGGAAGAACAAGATCAGTGGTGGAAAGTAGCTGCTTTGCGCAGGTCTGCACTCTCAGAGTGCTTCTCTAGTTGAAGTTTGAATTTCTCCCACACTAGCCGTGTGTCTCCTACCTAACATGTATTTTCTCCCGTGTAAAATTTAGCTTTCCCCCTCCCAACTTTATTTTGTCATATACATTGTGTGTTCAAAACAAGGCTAAGATGTAGCACCAAGGAGCATTTATAACCCTAGAACTTGGACCCCTGCCACAAGGGATGTTTTTACTTTGTGCTCATGAGGTCCGCTATGCCCACGTAATGTGCGCATGATCGTGCGATCAGAGTTTCCAGTTTGCATGGGGATCTAGGCGGGCGAATCTCCATTTTATGAGATGGGGGCTTGAGTCTCTGCATTTCTAATATTGTAATAAATACAGACATCCATTCTAATGAGTGCACTATTTGTATATGTAGAAATATTCTTCCATTTGTAAAATGTTGTGGGATGTTCTGTCCAGATGTTTTGCTATCACATAATCATTTTCACCCAATGCTGGTATTTGACTAACCCATATTAAATTCCTTCTTGTCCTTTGTAGCTACCAGAAATCATGGCAGGAAATTGCAACATCAGCTGGGTCAGAGACATTTGTCGGTGAGTTTTGCCCCCCCCCCCCCCACCAATACATAACAGTTGTGCAATCAAACACCTTTTTATGCCTCTGCCACAAAGTGTCGCCGGAGGCATAATGTTTTATTAGATGATATGAAAAGATTACAAATGCTCAGATGATGAAATAATGGACAACAAATTATCTTTGTATGCCACCACCCCCTCGCCATCTTTACCACACTCACATTAATTTCTATGTTAATGTTAGAGATGAATTCTAGTTTCTTTGGAGTTGAACAGATCAGTGTCTCTATCAAGTTATGTACTCATCCTACCACTTGTTCCAGCAATAACTCCTTTGCACATATTTTTATCTACAGTGGTTGATTCAGCCATATTAAGTTGACAATGAAACATCCTGCAGTAGATTTCCAGACCATGAGGTTAAGACTTTCTGTAACATCGTGATTATTTATAATCATCACTTACCATGTCACACGGGTTTCAGTGCCACTCCAAATGGGAAATAGGTCTGAAAATACAGAAGAGTTTCATTGGCATGAATCTTCCACCATTGATTGTGTTTTAGAGATGACATCCTTGTCATGTACTAGTGAATCTCAAAATTTGTCCATGTCCATGATATCTAGCTGAAAGGATACGTATTGAGTTATACATCAAAATCATTGTACATGGTAAGTGCTCTAAATGAAAGTGCTCCTTGTTGATTTCTGTTCTTTCTCACGATATCCTCATGATGCATGTACAAATTTTATCTGTTGTCATCTGGCATGGACTGCTTAAAAAAAAAAAACATATATATAGCTAAACAATTTTACTTCATTGATAACTTGTCATACAACTTACGGATGTGAACAGCTGGCCACAGTAGTTTGCATGTCTACTGTTTTTCTTGAGCTATTGATTGTTTTTATACTTTCTTTTTTTTTAGATGAGCGATTAAAATTCAAGACCAGCAATCAAGACCCATTTGAGTTCAGCCTGACAATGGATTCTCTACCGTCGGCCCCATCACCATCACGAGCAACCACCGCCAACGTCCGCACAACGCCGTCCAAACCAGCTCTGGGAGTGTCAGTGAAATGAGGGAGTGCTTCTCAAAAAAGACAGTAGCAAAGAAATTGAACTGCATTCACTAAATCCGTCCAATTAAATTGGCTTCTAGCAAGACACGTACCTCAACAAGGCTCGGCTTCCAGTATCCACTGAGAAATTCCAAAAGTTTTCATATCAAAGCAGTTGCAGAGAAAACTTCTGTCGTTATTGTTGCTGTGAAGTTTGTTCCACTTGTTTTGAATATTTGTCATCATACAAGCATAATGGTGGGTTGTCTATACTGTAAAACATGATATATTTGCGGCATGAAACTTTCGCGAAATGGAGCCAACGGCCTTTTTCGTGGCTTGAAATTTTCGCAAATTGCCACTGGCATTTAATGCATACAGTGCAGACAAGAACTTTGGCGTGCATTTTGATTTCGTGAATCTTGGCACTCACAAAATTCTCCAAATTAAAATGCACGCGAACAATTCTTGTTTTACAGTAGTTGACATAATCATCAACAACGTTGTGATCATAACTGCCTTGCCAGTGCCATTGTCATGTCTGTAATTATTATCATCATCAACATTATCATCATCACCCATCACCGTCTGATCAACATCATTGTGATCATCATTATCATCATCATCATCAATATCAACAACATCATCATTAACATCAGCATCATCGACATTATCATTATCACAATCATCATCATCATTCTCATCGTCAACATCAACATTCACATCATCATCACCATCAACAGCATCATCATCACGATCATCATCGTTCTCATTGTCAGCGTCATCGTCGTCATCGTCATCATCATCACCAGTTATCATCATCACTGACATGGTCTCATTCCTTCAATCAAGTGAATATTCATTCCAGTGAATCATACAAAGTAGATGCAACTGTCATTACAAGTCTGCCGTCAAGCAGTTTGCTGCATCAGGGCTGGCCGGATGAGATTTTTCAGCTGTCATTTGAATTTATCGCGCCATGGGTAATTGCATGGTAAACTGGAAGAAGGTCAACTTTTGACTCTGTGCTAAACATGGTGACATGGTCATGGACTTGATCCTGCTATAAACTGATGTTCTGCCCGCAATGTTGATATCTTTCAAACATTGCAGTATGTAGAATGTTATCATTTGATGTGGACAGGAAAAGTAGAATTTTTTTTTTTTCCTGTGTGTCTCAATTTCACAAAGTTGGTCTGTAGAAGTGAAATGACAGCGGTGGATTATACTGAAATATGAGAAATAGAGAGCATACTGTTTCATTGGCTGTGACTGATCATCCATGGTAGTGATATACAGGCATAAAGGAAGAGCTGAATAGGTCATAATAAGCCACTTCAGAGTTCCACTTTGCACATGAGCAGAAACAAGGTCATTTGGACCAATAGTCATGTTGGTTTTTAAATTCACTGTGATAAGTATCTGTGATGTAATGATTGTTCATGTAATCCTTATAAATGCTGCTTGCCAGCACATCCACTTGACAGCAAAAGTAGTATTTGGCAATATCAATAGAAAGAGATTGTCAATACATTCAATGCAAATTAATGAAATGGATGCTGTCCCAAGTGTTAATTGACGGATCATTCTGGTCATCTGGTCTACCCAAGTTTATTCTTTGTTTGAACAGGATTGATGGATCCATAAATTGTCATGTGAAGCTTATGCATTATGTCGCTCTGAAAATGAGTGAAGTGCCCCTAACCGACTGAGAAAAAAGACAGATCATTCATACCAATGTGTCTATGAACTAACTCCGAACTGGCTTATTGATGATGCTGCCACATAGAGACACACTCATTGAGTTTGCAAACAAGTATACTAGAAGTGAGATTACTTTATATCGTGCTTCAATGAAGTGAGGCATATGTAAGGAAGTCATGTGATCAAAACATTCTGAGCAGAGTTATGATGTCATATAAGTTTTATTGTGTCATCACTGTCATGTGACCCGGTGCCCATGTCATAAAGGAGTTTGCGACAGTTGAAATTTCTGTATTTGCAGTAACCATGGTATAATGACTCAAATACTCCTGTCTGATTGGTTGCTGCATGGATGCTGCCATAGAAACTGCTATCATTGCACCTTATAATTGCTCCGAAGAGGTTCATGACATTGTTTTGGGGTTCAGATGATGCCAGGATATATAGCATTTTAGACAGTGACAGGGCTGCAAGTATACTTCTTCAAGCGTACCCAAAGTTTTTTGGAGGTATGCCCCAGGTGTCGGTGCTTTTGTTCAAATCACTTTTTTTTTTCCCCCTGTGAAATCTCCTTCAAGGTGGTGTAATGAATGGAATATTGGTGCAAGTAGGCCTTAGGACATGATGGAGATTTTGATTTTTTTCATCACATCAATAATTGTGGTAGATCAGTACAAGAAAGAAATAATACAATAACAACAATAAAGGGATTCACTTCTTTGCAGCTTAAGTCACTTGCATAATTAGATTTGGTTCCTCACTTGATACCAAATTTTCACTTTAGTACACTAGTATAACCCAGGAATATTTCATGGTGACAGTGGTGTTTTCAGTGAGTTATAGGGAAAGCCCAACATGTTTGTGGATGCACTCCCATTGTTCATGCTTGCAAATTTTATGGCATTCTGTGAATAGTACATACACAGCAGTTAAAGGTGTATGGATCTGGGATTTAAGAGGGCTGCGAAGGTTCCATAAAATATTATGTACATGAGTAGGCAAAACCATCCAGAAACAATGGCCAAAAGCAAGAGGCGAATTGAGATTCACATTATTTAGACCCTTTTCGACATGCTCACCATACAAATGGGTTTTATTTGGACGCTTAGAACATGGTGGACACTTGAAGTGTGGGTCCCCTGCCATGCAATAGCGCCCTCTTGAATCCAGGGTCCATTTCCCTTTAAGCGAGGATGGTAGCATCACTTGGTATGTTACAAGTTTCATATGTAGATTGAGATATCAACAGTCTCAATTCATATGGGCACAGTCTTCCCTTTTGTTACATGACGTAATACCTTTGTTACACAGTGAAATTCCCATTTGGAAGTTTAATGGGTACATAAGTTTCTTTGCCTGTGTACGTAACGAAAATCTTAATTTTGTTGGGTTGAATTTCTCTTTGACTAGAGGAGTTGCCTTTACTGTTGTTTCTTTATGTTTCGAGGATGACATGTAATCACAAGAATTCTCACTGGAATTTCAGACAGTATCCTTGACATGTTGATAAAGGACCATGATCAGACTACTATATATGCCATATATTTAGCGAGTCTAAATTTTCGCGAATTCTAGACGATTTCGCGAGTGGTTAAATTCGCGATCATGGAGTGCTGTACTAAATGGAGAAATGTATACGTGTGCGTCACATTCATAACAGGATCAGAGTCATTATTTTTGCGTGTCTTTAATTTCGCGAATAGCACCACACTTGCGAAAATCACAAAAATAAAAACCTTGCAAAATATTCTGCATATACAGTATTTCTTTCTTGCTGACAGCAGTATTCATCTTCACACTATAAACTGAGTGTGTGTAGATATGTATAGTACATATGATGTACAATGTATTGATATAGAGCTGAATAACAGAGAATGAAATTATCGAATGTTATTGTATGTTCATTTAACTTTCTGTGTTTTTCTGTGTTCTTTATTCATGTATGGTAGCTTGAAATGAATACTCCTGAGTTTGCATGCTGTACCGATTTGGTCACAAAGTCACATTGAATAGAATGCCTGAAATATTAGCCCTATTACAATTTACATTATATTTGAAAATGAAATCGGTTATCATATCACTTTCCATTTGAAAAAGGATTTGTGTTCCATGTACTTACACCAAAATAAAGTGGAACTACATTGATAGCATAGCAGCCATTTACACATCGACATTGTAGTAGGATGCCCTACATGTGTACACACCGATAATGTTGCAAGATATAACATGTGACTGCCCATCTCAAAACCAACATAAAGTCACAGATTAGGATTTGGACCAAAATACATGTATGTCATTTGGGTGGTCCAACTCAAATGTTAAAGTTTGCCTAACCTGAGAGAGTGATATTTTGTCTACCTACGGTTAAAATTTGGTGGCTTAAAATAAAGGACAAATTGAGACATAAGCAGTTTTTCTGGACCATATCTTTTCAGATGGGTCCTGTTTTCATTGGGAAATAAAACATGTTTTTTGTTGATATTTCTGTACAGCACACACGAGTGACTGATCTTTAAATCCTCTCTCCTCTCTTTTCTATGAAACCCTTCAAACTCTCTTATTTCAATCACTTTAAGAATGGGTTAGCATGATCCAAATCTAACAAGTTCTATATCATTTTAATGCTTAGAGCTGACCCTTTTAAAATGTAGACAAATGGAAATTCACTTTGGCCAACTTTTTGTGATTTTTTTTTTTTTTTTTTTTTTAGCTGGGTGGTCATATAGGCCCTATATATATATATATATATATATATATATATATATATATATATATATATATATATATATATACACATTGTATATATCTATATATATCTATCTATATATATATATATATATGAAGGGTTTGTTTGCAAAAACCGATAAGTCCATTTTTGAAGATTTTGAAGTACGATCTCTGTCATAAAGTACAAAATAATACCTTTTAAATGATATATTGCTCACTACCTATACAGGTATATTTTTTAAGTTATGGTCAAAAGAAGCAAAACTTTTCTTATTATTCTCTTTATTTTTCTTGACCTTTGATCGCAAATATCTCCATTTGACAAATATGGACTTATCGGTTTTTGCAAACAAACTCTTCATATATATATATATATATATATATATATATATATATATATATATATATATATATATATGTATATATATATATATATATATATATATATATATTATACATATTGTAGTTGCTCCGCATATTGGCAGTACTAGAAATAGCAATAATAATGTCACAATAGAGGAATGCATTAAACCCCAATGGAAATTCATTAGCACTGTCATCCCTGACGAAGGGGGAGGCCCCCGAAAATTCGGATTTTGTATTAAAATCAAGGCAATTGGCATTTAATGCATTCCTCTATTGTTACATTATTATTGCTACATATATATATATATATAGATAGATAGATAGATAGATAGATGTACACATACCATATGTGATATATTTGTGTGTTTGTGTGAGTGCGCAAATAAATTGATAAAAACTCAGCCTTCCAATATTAACAGTTTGGTAGAACAGTTGGTAAGAAAAAAAAATATATATATATGGAGATTGATTGATTGATTGATTGATTGATTGATTGATTGATTGATCGGTAAAATCGATTATCTTTATTCGGCGACTAAGCCTGACTTAAGATTGCAAGTCATTCACAACTGGATATGAACAACAACAACACCAAAAATCTGGCAGTTTGGAGATAAATGTATTACCACCCTTCCTCAAGCCTTATTCGTCTGGATTAGATTGTAACCTCTCAAGCTGAGATAATGCAGAGCCAAGGCTCTGAGATACATGTAATGTTGACAATGGCGCCCTCGACGAGAAAAATGGAAGAGGATCGAAGAAGTGTCGAACTCTGCACCTACAGCAGCATGAAAGCTATAAAACGAAGCAGCCTCTAGGGTTGGGCAACGGAAACAGCCGTCTCGCGCACACGCAATAGGGCCGGCGGAGCGTTTTCAAAAGTGTGTGTGTGTGGGGGGGGGGGGGGGGGGGACTTCCGGGTTTGATGAGCTAACAAGCCAAAAAAAAAAAAAAAAAAAAAGAAAGAAAGAAAGGTCCTCAGCTCATCTCTCCCCTTCCACTTCCGGGTTTCTAACCTTACTGCGATCACACTCTTTCTCTCCTACGTTAACACGTTCATTCAGGTTGAATCTATGGGTCTATCGATATATCCGTTTTTGGTTTTGCGTAGAGGCTCACTAATATCTAGTGCCTATTCTGAGAAATCCCAATGCCACGGGGACATTTGCTGATGTGAATAAGTTTTAAAGGACAAGTTCATCCAGATATTATTATGTGTTGATTGAGTGAATACAGCAATATTAGTAGAACACATCAGTTTAAGGAAAATCGGACAGTCCATCCACAACTTAATTTTTAAAGTTTCTGTGCAGCCATTGCTAGATGAGAAGACTCATATAGTTTGTGATGTCACATACGTACGACAATAAAGAGAAAACAAAAAGAGAATTCAACATATTTTCATATTTCTAAAATGGAAGAGTGCTTGGCTTACCTCTTTCAGAAATCAAGGGGAACAATATCACCCTTGCATCTTAACAAACTGGGAGAATGTGTATTTTTCAGAAAGAATAAATTTTGTGGAATACTCTTCATATTTTCTGTCCAAACGTGACGCCACAGACTATGGAGAAATAATTTTATTTAGTGATAGCTGCACAGATACTTTCAGAATACACAACTTTTAAACGAATTGTCTGATTTTGCTCAAACTGCATTCACTCTATCTACAAACATAATAATAAAAAAAAAACGGTGAACTTGTCCTTTGATACCACGAATTAAGGAAAAGTGTGAACAAAGAAAAAAATACTATATTTGAAATCATATAATCTTCATTTTTGTTTTTCCTGTGGGGCCTATCAACTCAGCTTCGGCCTTGAAACAATCTTTCCTGCATTTTGTAGTGTCATCAGCAGTAAATTCACCCGAAATAAGCATCACAGTGTACGCGCGATGCTATAAACAGATGTATTAACTCAAAATAGTGAGATGAATTACAATGCAAATCCTTCCGTTTTCCTTCCATTAACTATCAAGTCCTGAAACATTTTCCATATATCATAGTATATCATAAAGGTTCTGACGTTATGAAACCGACTTTGTTATTGTAAATTTGTACATTTTTTAGTTATGGTAAAATGCATAACATGCAATTGATGTGCGTATTGTGATGCTTATTAGAACCATGAAGCTAGTAGCTTCATGCTAGAACTGATTCTACTGTTTATGACGTCACGAAAGGCAAGAAAGTGCGGGCGTTAGGTGCAGAATTGTTCACAAACAAAATGATTGAAAATTCCGTGACACATATTTTGATAAATCCACTTCCAGGATTCATGATTTGCAGACACCGGGCCTATCCACGTCATTTGGAAGTTAACATGGACTCGGATACCAGGGAACTCTTGAGGATTTAATGTCAATACATTGTAATTCTATCTCGATTTGGATCTTTCTTTGTTGTCTCAAGTAGAATGTAAAGTGTAGAGGACAACATTCACCGCGGCTTAGATCGAAAAGGATGATCAGGCTTACTTTGCAGCGGCAGAGACGAACTATATAGAGTCTCAATTCTGTATCAAATCCGCATTGATGTTGCCGATCAGAGATGAAAGTACCGACAAAACGAAAAACGATCGCCAATGTTACAGCGCCATCTTTTGTTATCATTTTGCTCAGCCTGTCTGCTACAACATTTCTTTGTTTACGCCCCGACAACCATGTATAGTCAGTCCTCATGAGAAGCGGTGTATGTTGACAGTGCATATAAACAGACAGTGGTGATGATGCCGTAGTCTCGGTCTAGGGTTATCATTTTTTTTTTTCATTAAAAGAGAGGGGTTATATTAGGCCCTAATCTCATGAATTTGATAAGAATCAGTACCACCACAAACAACCATTCTGATATAGGAGGAGGAGGAGGAGGGTAAGAAGGAGTGGCCAGCTACGTCATAAGTATAGAGACTCCCCGACTTTTCATTACTGTCTCCATCACCACTGGCGGATGACTCATTCGCGCCAGCTCCGAGTAGCTTGAGACGGACATCATCCCTTTCATCATCATCATCAAGTTCGTCGCATCTTTTGTGCTGGCGAGTGTGTGCATGGCATGCGTTTGCCTACCACCCACGCTTCGATGCAGTAGACAATCTGATCACCATCTCCGAATTAAGCGTATAATTAGGCAAAACTAACAGAGGACTCTGTCGGGATTCCTTTGTAGCGCGTACAGGGAATCAAAATCCCAGCGCATTGTGGAAAAGATACCTGACAACTGCTGTGAATGCGTCGGGCGAACGCGCCTCATTTGGCGAGTGCTTCATTGTTAATGTGTCGTCTGATCTCACATTTTGCTGAAAAGGAGTCCTCCCAGGTACATAAACGTCAACAAAAGCAGCGCGGGTTTTTTGTTCCAGCGCGGCGCACGTTGTTGGAGATCGTCACGGGCGTTTACGCCGACCAACAGACAACTATTCTCCCACCGAATCGCGGGCATTGTGATCTCTGCCTCTCCTTTTACCATTCTCATCGGCAGCGATTTTATTGATTCCTACGAGCGAAACGGCTTTTTATGTTCATCGTTCAAGTGGAACTCCCCGTTTTGTTTGTGAGAGCCCGTACATGTCGCGCTTTACAGCAGTGGTAGTTCACGAGTAGTGATCAGCGCCGGGAGGAGGGTTGTCGAATGCGCTCATCAATGCGCTGGACCAGGTATAGCTGTCATATCACATCCTGTGTTTGATTCGAGAGTTACACATTTCATGTCTACTGTATCAACCACCTGCGTCAAAAAAGAGATCCGCAAGTATACACTAGCCAGCGGATCGCCTAATAAATCCGCAAATATATCAAGTTGAGGTCGTGGGTGTGTGGTGATGCGTGCTGGATGTGAGTAAAGGATTTGCTCGTGTCGCCGGAACGATGCCTTTTTCGTCTGGATCAGGATATATGTAAGGATTTATATGCTCCAGAGAAGTGGGTGGAGTCCTCTTGGTATATTTTGTCATCATCTCGCTGAACTTACACCAAAAGGTGAGTAATGGGAGAACACTGAAATGTGGCATGGTATTGAAAATACTCATTACATCTAACCTTGGGAGCTTAATCATCTAGTCTACCATAGGTAGTAAATGGTAGGAGAAATGGCCTTTATTATTGAACAGTGTGTAGAGGGATGCTGGTGCGTGAATTATTTATGTATTTAAATACACACAAACAGTGAATGTACATGTACAGAATGTTCAACCTTCATTGCTATTTTTCCAGTGACATCATGAATTGATGTTTGTGACATTAGCTTATTGAGATTAGTGCATGGTATTATAAAGGGGCTCTAGTGAAACCCCAATCTGATTGACAAATATAACATAAAAAGCCATCACTGCTGACTTACCACACTTTTAATTATCTATACCACCTGTTGTCTTACCACCAATTGCAATATCATGACCAACCCATTGTCATCATCATCGCCACCACCACCACCATTACCATCATCACCACAAACTTCAACATTATTATGAATAATATTCCTTCTGTACCATCAAATCACCATCAATGTATTATTAGTTTATACCAAAAGCATATCACCGTCATATCATTACTATCATTGCCACAATCACCAACATCATCACCACCACCATCATCATCATCATCATCATCATCACCACAAGTACTATCATCATCACCATCAACCTCTTCCTCCACCACCTCATCATCATCACCATAGCAACCACTTACTGGTGATACCAATAGCTCACCACCTATCATTTTATAATCATTTTCCTCTGTTGCTACCATGCACCTCTTCCATGCTGATAGGGTGTTGTTTATGATCTTTGATAATATTTCATATGCCAAGCCTATACCCATTATCATTTTTACAGTGTATTGTACCATCATTGTTAGTAAGTTTCTAATTGTTTCATTGAAATCCTTAAAATGTAGGTATTTATGATTTTATTCTGTACTTTCAGTGATAGTAAAAAAATACACACACACACACAAACACAATGTGTGACCAAAGAATGTTGCTTAATATGATGCACATGGTGGGACACGGCATATGTACACAATTCATTACATATAATATACTGTATGTACAGTTGTATATTCGTCTTTATATATATTTTCATATGATAGGGATAAAGATTCTACTGGGAATTTATTTACCTATCAACATTGTGTGTACATAATATGCAAGATGTGCATTTGTATCATAAACATTAATTTGTAGTAAACTGGGTTTGAATGTTTATTTCCGATTTGAAGGTTTGTGAATAACTTTCAAGAGGCCTAAAAAGAAAAAGTTTTAAAGTTTGAATAAAAAGCTACATGACAATCATAATTTAGGTCAATAGACTAAAAAGAAAAAAGAATACATTAAACCAACCAGTTTAATGGGATGATTGTTGAACTAGAATAGATTTCCTTACCTGCATTAGTAAAATTATATTTACAACAAACACTTGTACAAATAACAACCAGAATGTCTTTATTACCTCCAAAGTTGGTCTCAATCAATGATGAGAATATGCTGTGTTAACCTGTTGAGGACGAGTCCCAAGTATACTCGGGCAGGTGTCTATGGGAAATGCAAATTGTAGCAAAATCAAACTGTCCTCAACGGGTTAAATTCAGGTATGAACACACCTGTTATCCCTTCACTAATGTGCCAGGTAAAAAAGAACAAACAAACCTGAAGACACACACAAAATCTACCACATGTTCACTTCCACAATCCTCTCCTATACCTACTACTGATTAAACAAAAATCACTCAATTCTTCTCTTTTGGTGAGATACAGTATATAAATGCAGAGGTATATTTTTTTTTTTCTGCTGCTAAAGAGCAAATTTTCCTGTTGTGAGGTATTAACCCACACTGGAAGAGCTCTATACAGCACTTGGTCTGTATTTGCACATTCTATCAGTTTATATAAATGTATGCTCATTTCGCTTCCACATTTCTGGATTTAACCACAAGAGGATGTACGCTTGGAATGCACAAAAGCACACAGCCTGAGAGCTTCCAAGGCCACTCCTCCCCCCCCCCCCCAACCTTCCTATTTGCTGAGCAAACTTTGCATGGTGATGGCTGCCAATTTACACGTATATTGATTGTCGGTGACCTTCGTAAGGGTTATGGTTGTCTGGTGCTAGGAAAAAAAAAAGAAGAATATGACCAAGGCAGGCACTGTCAAGCATGTGTACGCTCAGGCTTTTATTTCCAGGTTTTTTTTTTTTTTTTTTTTTTTTTGTGTGTGTGTGTGTGTACGGAAGATATCCACAAACTACATGGAGGATTGTAGAATAAATAGTGCTGGTTTATTATCAATATTAAAGGAACTGTGCAATGCACAAGCATGTTGACTTGTATTGATTCATATTACATTGGTCATCACTTATGTGGCAAAAAAAAAAAAAATCTAAATGTGTGCCATTCATCCTATGGAATTTTCTACTTTTTTCTTCAGGTTACTCAGTACATGGGTATGCCCACCAAAAAACCTTCCAAAACCAAGATTGTACCGGTACTAGTGACATCATCCATCAATGACCAGTAAAGTACTAACATGATTAACAAAAGACAATGGAAAATACCTTCTTCTACTCCTAGACCATTAAGTATAATTGTTTGTTTGTTTGTTTATTTATTCACCGTATAAAATCACAAAAATAACAATGATACAATACAACTGGGATATATAACTGAAGGAAAACGGATGGATTGCCCTGCTCAGCTCGGCCTTCATGGCCGTGCTGGTCTTCCGAGGGGTCCAACTTCACATGAAAAATTACAATAGACGAAACGACATACAATAAAACTTATTATACACACACTTACTTACACATAATAATATGATGCGAACAAAAAAAAAAAATTGCAAGTTTCCTTGCAGAGATTTAGCAACATGCAAACATGCAAGTTTAGCTCAATCTAGGGAAAGGTGTTTTCCACTGTCTTACGTTAATCACATTAGTACTGTCATCAATGATTGGCAGATGGTGTCACTGGCAGAACCTTGGTTTGGAAGTTGCTTTTCATTTTTTGTTGGCATATCCAATTAATCTGAAGAAAAATAGTACAAATTGTTCTAAAATACAACTGTATATGGCACATAATTTATCTAGATATAAGGCCACATATAAGAGATTGCGAGGGTATCATAAATCAACACAAGTCAACTTGAATTTGCATTGTATAGTTCCTTATATCCATTGTTGTCACCTGGAGATCTGTAGCCACAAGACCTAGATTGAAATCATACTTAAAACATGTTGTACACAGCTGAGTGGAATTTAAAGGTAGGGGATACCTTTTACAGAACTCCCAAAATGCAGCAAAACATTAAATATGAACCTCAGGGGACTTGTTTAGGCCACTGCTTAGAAATTTGGAAGTCAACAGTTATCTACAATTTGAATCATGCACAAAACTCAACTACTCAGTAGTTCTGTGTGTCAGCCACACTTAAGCCTTTTTGTTGCAGTCTTCTGTATTTTTTTATCTATAAACACAAATCTAAAAGTATAAGAGCTGATGTAATAACATATAGAGTGTGTGGCAAGAATGTATATAGAAATGTTTGTAAGTTTTGATGAACTTTATTCACAAAATATACATGATGGACACACATGCAGTGCATGGGTCTGCAAAGGTAGCCTAGTAATGTACTGGAATTTACGGTGAGCCCCGAAAATAATTCAATTCAAAATCTAACGGTCAATAAAAATGTACTAAATGTCACCTTCCACTTTCAATACTTATTGGAGTTTCTAAAATGATACTCTCTTCAACATACCACTGTGTTAAATACAACTCTTCATTTAAGGCATGCAAATGGGATTCCCTACCTTTAAGGGAATACACTGAGTGGTATGGAGTATTCTAGCTTCTAGTGTACCACAAACACAAATTGAATACATCCATCCATTGGCAAAAGATATGATATGTATCCGAAGACCTATCCCACCCTGCTACTGATCATTCTGCGTGCATGCTTCAAAATTTGATGTGATGCTCTTGCTCCAAATTCAGTTCATTCAAGACATTTTCAGGCTTTGGGCTTTTCAGTGACATAATGTCAAACAAAGATGAAATGAGATGATATAAAATGTACACAGTTGGGGTGAGTTCATCAAAACTCCTCCATGAAATATTGCTGCTTGTACAGAACTGTAAGACTGTAGAATATATATTCTGAACCAATTTTTCTTCAGCATTGAATATTTTGTTTGAATTGAGGGGCCAATTCATTATTCTCTGTCAGAGTACACGTGTACCTGATATTCATATTCATCCCTCAATTAAGATAATGTATGTAAAATATGGTAATTTACTTAGATTTTGTATGTGACTTTTGTTTTCGATGGGCATTGGGTTGATTGGTAACAGTGATATTTTAGTGCACATGCTAAAGTGGCACATACTATTTTATGGCGTGTGTAGTTTATACAACCCATTAGCCACTTATATAATTACTACTCCATGATGAACTCAGTCACCAACAGCTAATGAAATCAATATACTATAATAGCTGGAGGCACTGTGATATTGTGAATGAGACTCTTGGTGTTCAATCACAGGTCCAGAGTTCAAATCTCATCAAGTGCCTAAGTCCTTGGACAAGATGCCTTTTTTCACCCACCATGTCCCTCTCAACTCAGGTGATAAATGGGTACCTGGCAATGCTTACCTGGCAACGCTAGGGTAATAATAATGGCAGGGCCCCCTGGTAGCACAGTGGTAACACCGAAGAGGCTACCTGCCCTGAAGACAGAAGACCATTTTCCTCTAGCTATATCTAAAGTTGTGTGATTAAAGAGAAAAAATAACCTCTATGAAGTACTAATTGACAATTGACCTCTTGTCTTTCCTCAGTGATTATGATTACTGTAATAATTGAAATATTTCTCTGTTCTCAACCAGACATTGCCCTTTGCAATGGTTGAATAGAGAAGTTCTGTGTTTTTGTCATAATTATACTGTATGTATGCCATATTTTAAGCAAGTCTAATTTTTCATGAATCTGGACTTCCCTACAATTTTGTGAGTGGTAAAATTTGCAGTTGTGGAGTACAGTGTAGATAAATGTTTGCGTGCATGTCACATTCATTTCGGGATCAGATTTGATATCTTTATGTGTTTTTAAATTCGCGAATAGCACCCGACTTGCAAAATGCACAAAAATGAAAACCTCGCAAAATATTTGGTGTACACTCAGTGTCACAAATATGTATTTTTGTGGAAAGTCTAGAGATATATAAATACAGCTATCATTCTTGGATGATATGAAAAAAAGCATTACAAATAAAATTGTATGTCATCAGTGTGGCGACTAAAATGATGTTTTCTACAGCAGGAAAGATGTTGAACTGTAAAGGAACACATCAGATAACTCATTTGCTCGTTTATTTATTCCATTCTCGTATGAAATACATCACCCATGCTACCCTCGGTTCATGTACAGTACATGCACTCATCCATTGGTCCCTTATTGTTCCTATGCTTTTCTGTAGTAAGTCACATGGGAATTAGTAGTGATTCATTTGCTGTAATAGGTACTTTGCTTCTGACAAAATGGGGGTTGTTACGACCCCCAAGGGAGAAGAGATGGGGGTGGGGTGGGGGTGGGGTGGGGATGGGGTGCAGATAATGTCTGAATTGCAGAAGTAGCTCGAGGGTTGTGTTCATGCAATTCTTTTTGAAGCCAGATTATGTGAACATAAATCCAGGGCTGCACACTAACCCAATTTTTCTGCCGGTCAAACCTGTCTCTGTCGGACCGGTAAATGCTCCGTTTTACCATTTTTTACAGGTCCGAACAGAAAATTTACCGGTCAACAACGACAACCTAAAAAAACATTAAATGACTTGCAAACTTATTTTCTTGTTTTTTATGGACGTTTTACCCCCCCCCCCCCCACCCATGTACTTTACAGATTAATATTTTTTTTTTTGTAAAACTTGCATTATTTGTTGCACAAGCAATTAAAAAAAAAAAGATAGGAAAAAATAGAATGTTTGTTCGTGAATTACAGTGTAAAATGGTAATGAACAAAATCAGATTGTATCAAATTCGTTTATGACTTTTTCTAAACATCGGCGCACGAACTTGCTCTTGGTGGTCAGTTGAATTGCGACGATTTAATGAATTATTTTAGCTGTGATATTTTCTGATGCACGCGCTACAAGGGGTTCTTTATTTTTCTCCCGATAATCTATTCGCATTTGTGCATACGTTCTTGAAAGGTACACGACATGCAGGGCCGAATTCGCCATCCTTTTTGCGCCCATTTCCACCTCAAATATTAGCGGGATTGTGACGATTTCATAAATTACTTCGGCTGTAATATTTTCTGATGCACGCGCCAAAAGGGGTTGAAAATGTGTCCTTTATTTTTTCCCGATAAACTCTTCGAATTTCGTGAACTTGTGCGTTCTTATAAGATGCACCACATGGCCGAATTCATGATACTTTCAGCGCCTATTTCTACCTCAAATATCAGCGAAATTGTGGCGATTTCATAAATTATTTCGACTGTAATCTTGTATGATGCACGCGCAAAAAGGGGTTGAAAATGTGTTCTTTATTTTTTCGCGATAAACTCTTCGAATTTCGTGAACTTGTGCGTTCTTATAAGATGCACCACATGGCCGAATTCATGATACTTTCAGCGCCTATTTCTACCTCAAATATCAGCGGAATTGTGGCGATTTCATAAATTAGTTCGGCTGTAATCTTGTATGATGCACGCGCATAAAGGGGTTGAATGTGTCCTTTGTTTTTTCCCGATAAACTCTTCGAATTTCGTAAGTGCGTTCTTAAAAGATGTTCGACACGGCCGAATTCATGACACTTTTAGCGCCTATTTCTACCTCAAATATCAGCGGAATTGTGGCGATTTCATAAATTACTTCGGCTGTAATCTTGTATGATGCACGCGCAAAAAGGGGTTGAAAATGTGTCCTTTATTTTTTCCCGATAAACTCTTCGAATTTCGTAAGTGCGTTCTTAAAAGATGTTCGACACGGCCGAATTCATGACACTTTTAGCGTCTATTTCTACCTCAAATATCAGCGGAATTGTGGCGATTTCATGAATTACTTCGGATGTAACTTTTTGTGATGCACGCACCGGATAGAATGGTTGAAAATGCGTTCTTTATTTTTCTCCCCATAATCTCTTCGCATTCCGTATTATATACAAGCGTTCTTTAAAGGTATACGACACGGCCGAATTTACGATCCTTTTTGCGCCTATTTCTACCTCAAATATCAGCGGGATTGATGATTTTATGAATTACTTCGGCTGTAATCTTTTATGATACACGCGCCAAAAGGGGTTGAAAATGTGTCCTTTATTTTTCCCCGATAAACCTCTTCGCATTCGTAAATGCGTTCTTAAAAGATATATACGACACGGCCAAAAATCATGATTCTTTTTGCGCCTATTGTTTCCTCAAACTTCAACGGGATTGCGATGATTTCATGAATTATTATTCGGCTGTAATCTTTATGATGCACGGGCCAAAAGGGGTTGAAAATGTGTCCTGTATTTTTCACCCAATAATCACTTCGCATTGCGTATACATGCCTACACGTCACGGCCGAATTCACGATCCTTTTAGCGCCTATTTCTACATCAAATAATATCAGCCGAATTGTGGCGATTTCATGAATTATTTCGGATGTAATCTTTTGTGATGCACGCACCAGCTAGAATGGTTGAAAATGCGTTCTTTTTTTTTTTTCTCCCCGTAATCTCTTCGCATTCCGTACATGCGTTCTTGAAAGGTACCGGTATACGACACGGCCGAATTCACGATCCTTTTTGCGCCTATTTCTACCTCAAATATCAGCGGGATTGCGATGATTTCATGTATGACTTCGGATGTAATCTTTTATGATACACGCGCCAAAAGGGGTTGAAAATGTGTCCTTTATTTTTCCCCGATAAACTCTTCGCATTTCGTAAATGCGTTCTAAACAGATACACGACACGGCCAAAAATCATGATTCTTTTGCGCCTATCGTTTCCTCAAACTTCAACGGGATTGCGATGATTTTATGAATTATTATTCGGCTGTAATCTTTATGATGCACGAGCCAAAAGGGGTTGAAAATGTGTCTTGTATTTTTCACCCAATAATCACTTCGCATTGCGTACATGTCTATACGTCACGGCCGAATTCACGATCCTTTTAGCGCCTATTTCTACATCAATTATCAGCGGGATTGCGATATGTCATTATTTCGGCTGTAATATTTTGTGATACATGTGTAGGGACTTATTTTGAACCATTTATTATCAGTGTTTCCCCCTTCTGTTATAACATGTACCACCCCTCTACTCACCAATACATCAACCCACACTACATACATATTCACATCCACATGCATCCACGCACCCCACCTATCACAGACACACCACATATCACATGACATTTTCCCGCTCTTTTCACTTCACATCCATTGGTCCCTGTAATACTGAAAACATGCCAAAATCACCCAAGCCTACACATCATTTACATATTATGAATATTTAGCTGTAACCTTTGTTTCCGTATTTGCATGTTTTGTTATGTTGATTCTGTATATGAATATTCATGTTATAACCTGGATTTTCATGTGAACTCATGCTAAATTACGAAGAATAAACTGGCTACAAGTTAGTTAGCCAGGGGACTCCTTCCAGGTACCACGTGTGTGCTGCTCTAGTCTGCTGTTGGTGTACGTGTGATGAGTGCTAGAGAGCTGAGAGAGAACCCGAGCCTTACAACTGGTGGCAGCGGTGTGTTTTTCTAGCGCTCTTTTCCCCAGAGAAACAGGCAGCGTTGACCAGCAGCCACTAATAGCCAAATTTGAGGCTATATTTTCACCCTTCTTCGATTTTTGGCATTTTACCGTGCTTCATGTGAATTTTGCTCAGCTTTGAAGGATTTTCATCGCACTTTGTTGGATGCAGTTCAGCACACCTATACTGAATTTATACTCCATCCTGCTGTGATTGAAATTCGCCCTTCATCGTGAATTACTTCACTTTTGCCAGGAGTTGGCAGAATTTTGAGCAAAGTGGTGATATTTCGGAAGTGTGTTTTCACTGTGAATTCTGGAAGGATCAATTCTACTCTGCTTGGAGTTCGCATGACTGTGTCTACACCGTGACTCTACAGCAGTTGAGAACACCCAGTATATACCTGAAGGCAAGTACCTCATCACTGCAACACATTGTGAGGATAGACACAAGAGTGAATTTTGATAGAGGTGAGCCATTCAGAGTTGTTTCCCCCCCTGGAATTTTAACCCTTTGTGTGCATGAGTTGGAAGACTGTACTACATTTTCTCTGCTGTATGAATGCTGGTTTCCCGCTTCTTGTTGCACTCTCCTAATACTTACCTTCTGGTACGAGACTTGTGATGAGGTTGAGTGGACATCCTTAAGTGCAGTAAGACTGAAAGCATTGGATACAGTACAGCTATTTTTGGTCTCCCTACTTCATTTGGCACACTTTTGATATGAGTACATTCAAACTTGATCTCCCCGAAGTCTTCACGGGAGAAGATGGAAAGAACTTTGGGCAATGGGTACGTAGACTTGAAGTCGCAGCTGAAGTCCTTCCCCAGTCAGAGAACAAACTTCATCTCCTGCTCCCAACTAGATTGGCAGGTGCAGCGTTCACTGTGTGGGAAAGTATCCCAAGCTCAGATCAGAAAGACTACAACCTAGTAAAGAAGAAATTGGCAGCAGTCTTTGGGAATACCAATTATCTCACAACATTCAAATCATGCATTGACGCACGCAAGAGACGGGGAAATGAATCCCTCGAAGTGTTTGCAGCCGCAATTACCACACTGGTAGAGGAAGCATTTCCAAACTATGATGCTGCAGGCAAAGAGGGTGAGAAGTTCAGACGATTTGTGGCAGGTATTGACAAGGCACTCCAAATTAAAATCCATGAAATGGGAGCGACAACATTTGAAAACGCACTTGACATCGCTGTACGGGTGGAAAAGTGATTGCAGCCAGACCAAGTAGTCGCATCCACATCTGAGAAAGAGGATCACATGTTGCTAAAGCTTGAGAGAGTTTTACAGCGTTTGGATGAAGTTGAACTCAAGCTGGAAACACTGCAACTGAAATCCAGCCTTCATCGTTCTGGAAGTCCTCACCAGCAACCAACCATGCCACACACTTTTGAACGACATTCCAGACCGAGACACAGATATCCCAATGACCAGTGGTACCAGTCAGCTCGGTCATCCAGCCCACAAAGATCACCCGGCCCAGGACAAGTACATCAAAGTCATTTCAGGTCACCAACCTCGCATTACCACTCACACCATCATCGTTATCGGTCTCCAAGTCCCCCTCCATCTCACCACAGACGACAAGATTTCAACGAACATTGGAGTCCACAACCCAGGTCAAGCCCATCTAGACACAGATCTGATGGGAACAGAAGATCATCGAGCCCCGACAGATACCAATCACAGAGTTCATACTGGGAACAGTACTCCAGGGCACCACACTGGCAGTCATCACAGGGTGATAGACATCGGCAAGACAGAACAGAGCCTCGGTATCCTCGCATGAACCACAGTCCTTCACGAAGAGTACACTTCGATGACCAGGGAAACGATTGGTAGTTGGTGATGAGGGTCAGTCATCAACTACGTCAACACAGAACAAACAGACCCAAACCCAAAATCCAGCATGCCAGCCATCCGCTATGTCTGTAGATGACACACGAGGCAGACGTCATCCTTCATCTCCTCCTCCGTACATCCCAGCGATTGTGGATAACACATACACTTTGGCTTTTCTTGATACTGGTGCCCATATATCACTGATAAGTTCAGACTTCTACTACTCAATTCCAGAGAGACAACGAAGTCCATTGCAGAAGGCCGCAACCTCAGTGTCATCAGTCACAGGCGAAGCCATCGACACCATTGGCATAATTTCACCGACTGTACATCTTGGAAACAGAGCCATCAAACATCTGTTCTTTATTGCAAGGAACATTACTCACCCCTGCATTCTTGGATGGGATTTCATGTCAAAACATAATGCCTGCATATCCACCCTTACCTCAACATTCTCCATGCCAGATGTGAGTATTCCACTCGTCGATCGCCATCAACACCAAACTCCATTGACGTGCAATGTTTCGCTTATCGGGAAGGCAGTCCTCCCTGGAATGAGTGAGACTCATGTTCATGGCCGACTAGTACCATCACAGCCTGACATCATCCCAGGAGACTACGATGGAATCTTTGAGCCCTCCATCCATGAGCATCTTTCCATAGCAGGTGCGCGGTCCTTATCTCGACCACAAGACGGTGTCATCCTGATCAGAGTGATAAACCCAACACCAGATGTGGTAGAGATACCAGTTAAGACCAACCTTGGGCAATTCCATTCGATCACAGGAGAGGAAGGAGAGGAGTACGAAGTCGTAAATGATGTAGTTGCAGTCACACAACCGAACTCTACTTTCCAAGCTTCATCAATGCTCACCAAATCAGACCTGACCAAGGCGGAATACGAAAAGGCTGAATGTCTACTTAACTCATGCTCAGACGTTTTCAGCACCTCGGCAGATGATATTGGACAGACAGACTTGACATACCACACTATCACAACCTCAACCAACAACCCAGTGCGGCAAAGAGCATACCGAACTTCACCCACCATGAGACTTGAAATTCAACGTCAAGTTGATGATCTGCTCAGACGAGGCATAATCGAGGAAAGTTTCAGCCCATGGGCAAGCCCCATCGTGATGGTGAAGAAAAAGGACAACACCTTCAGATTCTGTGTGGACTACAGAGCACTGAACGCAGTCACTGTGCGAGATTCTCATCCAATCCCTCGCCAAGACGACTCTATCGATGCCTTGTCCTCATCGTCCTACTTCAGCGTCATCGACCTCTCATCTGGATACTGGCAGGTCCAACTACACCCTGACAGTAAGGAAAAGACAGCTTTCACCACGGGCACTGGCTTATATCACTTCAACGTAATGCCTTTCGGACTTGTAAATGCACCAATGACCTTTCAACGCCTGATGGAACGTGTCCTCCATGGATTACATTGGTCTACATGCTTGGTGTATCTGGATGATTGTATCATTCTTGGCAGAAACTTTGAGGAACATCTTGTGAACCTCAGCGAAGTTCTCCAACGGTTCAGAGAGGCAGGACTCAAGCTAAAACCGGCAAAGTGTCAGCTCTTCAAAAAGGAAGTGACATACCTGGGTCATGTGATCAGCCAGACAGGAGTTCTACCCGATCCAGCCAACACCAAGAAAGTGTCAACATGGCCTCGACCAACAAATCCGACTCAAGTAAGATCATTTCTTGGACTTGCATCATTCTATCGTAGATTCATCTCTGGTTTTGCTCAGGTGTCATCCCCTCTCACAGATCTCACCCACAAAGGAAGGCAGTTCATCTGGACAGATGAGTGTGAAGATGCCTTTAACCACCTAAAACTGGCCCTCACAAGTCCACCACTTCTTGCATACCCCGACTTTGGCGAAAAGTTCATTTTAGCCACCGATGCTTCCCAAGACGCAGTCGGAGCCGTCCTTTCTCAGATGCAGGAGGGAAAGGATCGAGTAGTTGCCTACTACAGCCAGAAGCTGACAGAGACACAACGAAAATGGTCTACCTATGACAGGGAACTCTGGGCAATTGTGTCAGCAATTCGTCATTTCAGACATTACCTCAGAGGCCAGGACTTTACCATCATCACAGACCATCGACCCCTCTTGAGCTACAACAAGGTCCCAATCCAGGACGACTCATCTGGGCGCAGAGCGAGATGGATAGTTGAGCTGAATGCCTACAAGTTCACCATTACACATCAGAAAGGCACTGCACATCAAAATGCAGATGCCATGTCACGCCTACCAGAGCACTCTCCACAGGCCATCAGTATGGTAAACACACGGTCCTCCACACGAAAGTCATCCACACATCCGCCAGACCAACACGAGACTCAACCACAGGCAAGTCAAATGACATCCAGTACAGGGCCAGAGAACTTCATCCTCGACAACCAAGATGCTGACTTGAAATACCAACAACAACATGACCGGGATATTCAGAGAATAATCATGTATATCAATGACGGACATCATCCAACGGTGAGAGAAGTTCGTCGACAGACCCCTCGTTTACGGCGTCTCATGTGGCAATTTCCACGTCTCGTCTTAGAGAATGACATCTTGTATCGAAGACGGCAAAACAATTCAGGGTCAACTACACTACAGGCAGTTATACCAGAGTCTCTAGTCCCTCAAGTCTTGGAAGAGATCCATGGCAATCCATCCTCGGGACACTTTGGCACCCAACGCACGCTACATCGGGCAGAATCAACATGCTACTGGCCATTCATGCACAGAGACATAAGCAACCACTGCAAAGCATGCATCGCCTGCGAGTCAATCCGACAACCAAATCCCAAACACAAAGCCCCACTCCAGAACATCAAGACTGATCACCCCCTTCAGATGGTCTTTGCCGACATTGCCGAACTCCCAACTTCACGAAATGGTTACCGCTACATACTGGTTGTCGTCGACCACTTCAGCAAGTACACCAACATCTACCCCATGCGAGACCAAACAGCCCAGACAGTAGCCAAAATCCTGTTTGAAGAGTATGTCAAAGAGCATGGAGTTCCTGAATCTCTTCACACAGACCAAGGAAGGCAGTTTGAAGCCAGAGTAGTTCAGGATCTCTGCCAAAAGCTTGGTATTCGGAAGTCACGGTCCTCACCATATCACCCCCAAGGAGCTGGCATTGTTGAAAGAGCGAACCGAGTGATAAAAGATCAACTTGCAAAGTACATAGCAGGCCAAGGAGGAGACTGGGACAAGCACATACATCAACTCCAACTAGCATACAACACCAGTGTCCATGCCAGTACTGGTTTAACGCCATACTTCATCATGCACGGGCGTGAAGCAAGAACCCCAGCCACTACCACATGCCCAGTTATGACTCAACCATACGATTCACAGCACGAGTATGTCACCGACATATGTTCGCGACTGAAAAAGGCCTTTCAGTATGCCCAGCAGAATGCAGACAAAGCCCAACACCGTCAGAAAAGAGACTACGACACATCTACCAGAACCATCAGGTATGCACCAGGAGATCTCGTTTGGCTACACGATCCTGTTAATGCAAGGCATAAACTAGAGCCAAACTGGAAAGGACCATACAGCATCATCGCAGCATCACCAGACAGCTTGGACTACAAGATAGTCGACATCCACAACCAAAATTGGAAGAAATTGGTTCATCACAACAGACTCAAACTGTTTCGATCCAGAGCCTTTCTACAGAGTAAAGGATCACCAGTGTCACATCCTCCTTCAGGTGACCAGAGTAAGCAACAAAATAGCACCCCAGCCTCATCACCACCTGTAAGTGAAGAGAGGAGACCCACAATTTCCTCTCCACCATATACTTCACTTCCTGCTTCGATAGAGGTACCATGGTCAGCCATCACCCCAACTCCAGCTAACCAGTTCCAGCCCCGAGATGATCAGCAGATTCCAGGTCAACACCAGGGTCCCCCCGGCAGAGACGAGACTGACCAACAGCCTAGGTCAGACTCGGCTCCACGACATCAACGCCATGACCAATCCATTCATCACCAGGCGGCAGACGATTCTGACCATTCGTCACGGTCAGAAGAGTCTAACACACAGCCACCAATCCAACCGGTTCGACTTCGAGCTGAGCCAGACGATGCTGAACGACCACGCCAGCAGGCCAGGGGGCAGCAGACGCACCACCAGCCCATCCAGCACCTCAGACCAGGCCAGATCAACCTACCTGAGGGACGAGTACATCGCCACCAGCACATCCAGCACCCCAGACCCAGCCAGATCAACCTCCCTGAGGGACGAGCACATCCCCTTGCCCACTGCAACCAGGGACCACAACCTCCCCGGGAAAGCTCCACCGGCCTGGAGGTCGACGATCACCAAGGCAACATCCCACCACAACCACCCCGGGAAAGCTCCACCGGCCCGGACATCGACGACCACCAAGGCAACATCGGGCAATCCACACCGCAGCAACGGGTATCTGGTGAAACAGCGCACCAACCAACCGCAGCCCGAGCACAGGGAGAAACCAGGGAAAGACAGGTTACCCAGACTCGTTATGGTAGACAGATTAATAGGCCGCAAAGATTTCGAGATTATGAAATGTGAGATGTTTGGATTTATCAGAAGGATTGGTTAGATTTTGCCAAAAGTGTAATTACTGTGATAATATGAAGTTTGAAGAAAAAAAAGGTAGAAAATAGGAACATTAAGGTGCATTAGTTTGTTTATGTTAAAGTTGTTAGCAGTTAGTTTTTGAAGGCAGTAAGTGATTAATGGTGTTTGAAAAGCACTATTAAAGTGAGAAGAGTATTAATTGTATTTTGGGTGTATATAGAGAGATGAACCAAAACTATTGATTTTATTTTTGGTTTTGAAATTTATATAAGTATGAGAAACGCCACAGGAAGGTAACTGGTGTAACATAGATGGAAAAAAAAATAAACAAATTAAAATTAGAGTAAATGATAGTATATGAATTGATAGTGTTTGTATAGCACAGTGTTTGTATAGTGCATAACACAAGGTGATATTATTTTGATGTGTTTATATGATGAAAGAAGTATGGAAAAATGGGTACGGAAAAGAGAATTGATTAGTTATGAGAGGTAATTTAATACATATGTGTGTAATTTAGTAAAAGTGGATTAAGTAATGTTGTTAACAGAAACAGAATATTGGTTGTGAACAGAAATGGAATATACTGTTGTGAACAGAAATGGAATATACTGTTAACAGAATATAGTCGTTAGGAAGGAATATATGTTACTGTATATTTTGATTAGGATAGAAAGAAGGAAGATTAGAAGGAAGTGATGAATTTGGTTAGGGTAGGAGATAGACTGAGAAAGTGTATTTATACGGGAAAAGTGATGTTTCGTGTTATAGTATATATTGTATGTAGATTGGTGATTTTGGAAGGAGGATAGAAGATGAGTAAGCGCAGTGGATAAAGTTGATTTTAGAAGAAATAATAGTAGTTCGAGATGATGGAAGGAGTATATAAAGAAGAAGGAATTGCGTTTTTGATGTGATCAGTGTGATCAGTTTGACAAAATAGGATATATGTTTGATTTCATTTTTTTTGGAAAAAAAAAAAAAGGTATAAGAAAATGAGGACATTTTATTTTGTAAGAGGAAGACTGATTTGTAGGGACTTATTTTGAACCATTTATTATCAGTGTTTCCCCCTTCTGTTATAACATGTACCACCCCTCTACTCACCAATACATCAACCCACACTACATACATATTCACATCCACATGCATCCACGCACCCCACCTATCACAGACACACCACATATCACATGACATTTTCCCGCTCTTTTCACTTCACATCCATTGGTCCCTGTAATACTGAAAACATGCCAAAATCACCCAAGCCTACACATCATTTACATATTATGAATATTTAGCTGTAACCTTTGTTTCCGTATTTGCATGTTTTGTTATGTTGATTCTGTATATGAATATTCATGTTATAACCTGGATTTTCATGTGAACTCATGCTAAATTACGAAGAATAAACTGGCTACAAGTTAGTTAGCCAGGGGACTCCTTCCAGGTACCACGTGTGTGCTGCTCTAGTCTGCTGTTGGTGTACGTGTGATGAGTGCTAGAGAGCTGAGAGAGAACCCGAGCCTTACACATGCACCAGAAGGGTTGAAAATGCGTTCTTTATTTTTCTCCCGATAATTTCTTCGCATTTGTGCATGCGTTTTCAAAATTATACACTGCATGCAGGGCCGAATTCGAGATTCCTTTTGCGCCTTTTATTGTTTCCTCAAATTCCAACGGGATTGCGAAATTTTCATGAATTACTATTCGGCTGTAATCTATATGATGCAAGCGCCAAAAGGGGTGAAAATGTGTCCTTTATTTTTCCCCGCTAATCTTTTCCCATTTCGTACATGCGTTCTTAAAAGGTATACGACACGGCCGAATTCACGATCCTTTTTGCGCCTATTTCTACCTCAAGTATCGGCGGGATTGTGGCGATTTCATGAATAGCTTCGGATGTAATCTTGTTTAACGCACGCACCAGAAGGGTAAAAATGTGTTTCTTATTTTCTCCCGATAATCTTGTCGCATTTGTGCATGCGTTTTGGATAACCAACACGGCATGCAGAACTGAATTCAAGATCCTTTTTGCGCCTATTATTTCCTCAAATTTCAACGGGATTGCGTTGAGTTTATGAATTGTTATTCGGCTGCTATCTTTTATGATGCACTCACCAAATGTGTCCTTTATTTGTTTGCTTTTTCTCCTCTATAATCTCTTCGCATTTCGTAAGTAAACTTTTGAAAGATACGACGCGGCCGGTCGAATTCATGATCCTTTTTGGGACGATTTCTACCTCAAATATGTAAGCGGGACTGCGATGATTTCATTTTTTTTTCTCCCTAGTATTATCTCTTCACATTTTGTGCATGCGTTTTTAAAAAGTACGCGGATGGGCCGATTTCGTGATCCTTTTTGCGCCTATCTTTATTATGAGACCATTCTGAACGAATGAACCATTCTGAACGAATGAAAATATTCATTTGTGAAATGACTGTGTGAAAGAAAATAAACGCAATCAGATCCATTTACTGTATCGCTGAATATCGAATGTCATTTTACTTTTTCTAAAAATCGACACAAGTAAATTAGTTATAACATAACTACCACGCTGCTGCGAAGCCGGGATCGGATCGATCTTGCGTTAAAAAATCATGAGTAACATGACCCAGAAATGCGTGCGCTTCTATCAATGTTTCTTGTCTGGCATGACCGCGCATCGCAAGCAAACGAAAAGCAGTTACACTGTACATGCTTTGAATGTATTGCATTGCATGGCAGTGCATGAGCAGCGTCTAATGCGGAAGCGAGCGCGAATAACTGGTCGACTGCTAGTGCTCAAAACTAATATTTACTGTACAAATTGCACCGGTAGACATAAACGAAAACTTGCGTAAAACTTGTTGAACAGTGCGATATCTTGCATTCTGTTTCTGCCTGATCGGGGCTGCTCTTTTTCTTTCTACTGACCCCACCAATGCTTTTTTTTTTTTTACCGGTCATGTCGGACCGGTAACTTGTGGATTTCCTGAAAAGTTACCGGTCCGACAGTGACTTTTACCGGTCTTTGACCGTCGGACCGGCGCCAGTGTGCAGCCCTGATAAATCATAATCCAAATGCCAACATGAAACACATTCATGCAATTTTACATCTTCTACCTGAAGGTCTGCCATTGCACAGTGTACTACATAGTTTGACCCAGAAGTGTAGGTCAACGTCACTGTAGCTATACGAAAATGCTGCATGCGTACAAAGTACCTGGTATGCAGTTTTCATATGAACCTGGATGCTAGATAGAAAATGACATCATAAAATCATGTTTAGAGAAACTGTTGTGTTCATGCAATTTCAATGTTCCAAAGCAGATTTGGGTAGAATCATGATTGAAAATGCACAGCTACAGGTCTGTTTCAGCATGTCATGTTGGCGTTTTGATACACGCATATTTTTATGACAGGCAAAAAAATTACATGAAAGCAACCATATTCATTGCTAAACATGCTTGAAAACCGTGATTCTGGGGGAAAAGTAGAGTATGAACACATCCCAAGTGGGCAAGCAGTCTCTTTTTGAAGCAGTCATGACTGGAACAAAAAGATGAAGAGCGCTACAGTTCATCAGTCATCAGCGAATGCATAATTTGGCAATTACAGAGGGACACAGAAGTGCAGTTCTCAGAGATGGAATTCTATGAGTTTATTTCATGTAATCTACAACTTTTGGGAGATGCTTGTGCTTCTGACAAAGATGATTTAATAGGGGAAGACAAGGGAGAGATGTAGTTACAGAGATATTATCAGAAGGGAATGAATAAAGATGAAAGACAAATTTGCAAGCCACAATGTACAAGCTTTGATTATGATAGAAATGAAATATACATGCATGTACATGTATGGTAGAGAAGAGTAATATTGAAAAGAGAATGTTGAGATGACGAAGTGTTGTAATGATATCGGAAGAGAATGAAGAATACTACCAGAAAAATTATAATCATTGCAGACTATAAGATTTGATAACAATGACAATGATAAGAATAAAATATATGGATAGGAATAAAAATTATGACATGAAAATATAGAGGATGACTTAAATGTAGTGACAAAATTAATAAGAGAATGAATAAAATGAAAGAAAGAACTATCAATATTGTAGACTACCAACTTTGATTACAATAGAAGTGATAGAAATGAAATAAATGGAATGGGGAGAAAAATCATAAAAAAATAGATAATACACAAACACACACACACACACACAAAATGTTGATGGTGACTAGAATGTAGTGAAGGGGGAAATGGGCAGTGGAGCTAATGAAAGTTAGCAAGGCACACTTAGCATTTGATCTAATCAAGAGCTACAGAGTGGGAGATTTGTTCCGGGGGAAGTCGGTTTCAATTTGTGCCCATCTCCAGGGAGACAAGAGTGTTATGGGCGGACGACTCGGGAATCATTCATTTCACAATTTATTGAACCATCTCTCCGACAAATCTTGTCTGGTGGAGGGAGGAGGAGGAGGAGGGGAACCATGGACGAATTACAATGAGTCATGGCTAGGCATCCAATCGCCACAGGCCAGCGCTTATTCGGTATACCATCTGTACCAGTGGGGGTAGGAGAACTTGTATCATAGATTCACCCCAATCAGGAATCTGTTATTTTTATTTTTATCCTCTCTCTTTTGTTCACATTTCACATAGTGAAGTGTTGGATCATGTCTGGATATGTAATAGATGACAGACACCGTTATTTGGAGAGTAATATTGTCTGTAAAGGTGCAGAAAAGCAAAAATCTTGTCAGCAGAGTATATTGTGTAAAATGTCCAGTTTCCTCATTTAAACCACCAAATAATGTCTTCCCTGAAGATGAATGCTATATAAATAACAGTGTTGTTGCAGAAGCACTGGAGATATTGATTAAGATTATTTTTCATGACATATTGCCAGTGATACACCAAATTTTTCACGAGTTGGGTGCTATTCGCGTATTTAAAGAGATGCAAATACATTGACTCAGATCGTGATGTGAATGTGGCATTCATGTAAACATTTTTCTGTTCAGTACGGTACTCCACGATCGCTAGTTCAACCACTAGCGAAATTGTTGGAAAGTCCCGATTTACAAAAAGTTTGACTTGCTAAATATTTGACATATACAGTAGAAAAAGATTTATCTAAATTTGTACAAAGGAAAGGCAAACATGCCAATGATTTAATACTTGTGATTGTATTTAAGAGGAGGTTTTGTTTGTGGCTCAGTGGATAACACCACGGACTCTCAATCCTAAGGTCCCAGGTTCAAGTCCATTCACTGGCAACACTGGTCCTTCCCCCTCAGCAAGGCACTTTGTCCTCATACAGTCCTCCAGAGGGGAAGGTGAACCAGTAGCCTGTGATCTATAATCTATAGCTAGCTCACAAGCATATGAATACATCCCTAGTGGTTAAAGTCCTAACACATAAGTCCAAACACAAACACACACCTGTAAAACAGTTAGTAATATCAAAGAACCTTTAGGCTGCAACAGAAAATTTCTGTGTGTTCTAGGTGCTGCAAATTAGAATTTTGTGTTTAGTATTCTTGTAATTATGAAATGTTAAGAAATGGTTTGACATTGTAACAATGAAAAACGTGCATTAGCAAAAGTAACTGGACATTAGTAAATTCAAAACTTGCACTGACATTACAATGGCCTTCAGATCAGGTGAACAACATCACTCAAAATGTCTACCATGGCTTCTGGATGATAGCATTCTCACTGTACCAAGATGGGGAAGTACAGTATAGATACAGTGAAATCGCTAGCTCAAAATCAGTGCGATCATTGGATATATGTCTGATGCATGCAGTCTATTAATTACAGGTGCAGGCATCTTATTACTGGCAGGTGCATGCGTTTTGGTAAATGACGGGCACATGCATCGATGTGCATGTGAATAATTAATGATTTGGAATCAATCAGAAGATTAATCTTGGTCGTTTGCGTGCACCCCTTCTGAAGATGATGTATCTACCAATGACTGGGCTCCTGTCCATGCAGCAACAGGGTTATGGGAAGTACATTGTAAGATATTGTATGGCAATATTGTATTGGAAATGGGATCAATCTTTCTGTTTTTGTTTTTTGCTCTTTAATGAATAAGATAATAATCATGTTATTGAAAATGGGAGCAAAGAGGGAGAGATTTAGAAAAGGAAGTAAAAACCTGATATACGTAGTTTGCTATGATATATTCTGGATGACATTAAGTACCACTAGTATTAGACTTTACTGTTAATGTATATTACAACTTTTGTAACATTTAAAAAGATCATATATATTTGATCCCATATTAAAGGGATAGTACAGTATTGGTGGAGATGAGAATTGGGCTTTTAAGTTTTTGCAAGATACCAAGAAAACACTTATGAAATAGTACAGAGCATACCATTTTAAGAGGAATTCAAAGTTTATTTGATGAAAATCGGGTTTGGAATGACTGAAACATCCAAAAACAAAGAAAAACAAAGCGATCGTAATAAAGTGTGGGTCCCACACTTTATTAGAATCGCTCTGTTTTGGATATCTCAGCCATTTCAAAACCAATTTTCATCAAATAAACGTTGAATTCCTCTTTGAATTACATACTCTTTCATATTTCATATGAGGTTTCTCATTATCTCACCTTAAAATGTTGAAAACCTGAAGTTAGGTCTCAACCAAAACTATACGAGCCCTTTAAGCTTTATAAAGTTTTTTTTTTTTTTTTTTTTTTTTTTTTTTACAGGGAAAACTCTTTAAGGTGATGGCTAGTAACTGATCAGTGGGAATCAGTGGGAATGCTGGGGGATGATTGTTCCAATCCTTGTGGGATTCATTTAAGAGTACATTATGTATCTATTGTTGTGTAAAAATTATTTGGTTCAGAATGGGCTCTAATTCAAGTAATGTGCCATGTTAGCATGCCTGTACAGTGACGGGGCATTAAACTGCACATTACTTGAATATGAGACCGTTCTGAAGCAAATAATTTTCACACAACAATAGATATATAATGTACTCTTAAATGAATCCCACAAGAATGGGAACAATCATCCCCCAGCATTCCCACTGATTCCCACTGATCAGTTACTAGCCATCCCATTTAAATCATTCTCAAGGAGAGGATTATAAGAACGATTATATCCCAATATCAATTTCTCCTTGCAGCCATGCATCAAGAATTAGGATCAGTTTTGAACATGACCACAAGATTTTGTATCCTTTGAATAGCTGTGATGAGCTCTAGATAATTCAGCAGACATTTTAGCCACTTTACTTCTATTGGCACAGTTCAGCAATGTTGGATTATTGAATTATGATTTGTTTCCTATGGCTGCTAAGCAGTGAATGCTTGTACATGTAACTTGTAAGCAAGCAATGATGGGGCCCCATGTTATTCAGTTTATTTTATTTATTTATTTATTTATTTTATTTATTTATTCTCCACTCATGGGATGGATTGCCCTGGTCAGCTAAAAGCTGGTTTTCACAGGGGTCCAATAGTGCCCTCCAATAGACTGGGAAATGAGGATAAAGTACCTAAGGGCACAACTACTGCTACCATGGGACTTGAACCAGAGACCCTGGGATTAAGAGTCCATTTGTTGTATCCACTGAGCCACGACAGCCCTTTAAAAGTAGGATTAGGAGAGCCATACCATTAACTCTTCCAAGACTATACTGCTTGATATGTTAGAAGGATTTTGAAGCTTTGGCGCCTTGAGGGTTAACTTGCATGGTTGACCCACTTATTGAGCAGCAGCAGGTGTACAGGGGAGAATGAATAAAGTAAGTCAGTTCACAGTTCCACTTTGCACATGAGCAGAAAAAGGTCATTAGTACGGTCAAACATGTTGGTTTTTAAATCCACTGAGATAAGCATCCAAGATGTTTTGATTATTCATTTAATCCGGTGTGCGTGCTACACTGTAGCACATCCGGCTAACAGCAAGCCTGGTATTTTGCAATACTAGAAGAAAAAGGTTGAAGTAAAAAGAAATGCATTCAATACAAAACAAGAAAATGGATGATGCCAAAGTGTCAATTGATGGACCATTCTGTCTACCTGGTTGATAATTTGTTTCTTCATTCTTTATTTGAACATGAATTCCATAGATTGGTATGTCGGGCAAGCTTATGCATTATACTGCTTTAAAATCAGTGAAAAGCCTATGTTAACTAATGAAAACAAAAGAGAGGTAATTTCTACCAATGTGCACATGAGCTAATTGTGAACTGGCTTGTTTTGACAGTAGGCTGTTTATCAGCTCTCTCTAATAACGTTTCAAAACCACAGAATTGTCATGTGTTCTTTGTTCATCAATGGCAATGAAATTTAGAATAATATAAATAAAATTTGATGATTTTGTAGTCCGTTGTCTTGATGTACACATACCATGCGTACTTTCATTCCTAAAGAAAATAAAGTGAATGGGATGACCTTTCTGGTTAGCCACTTATTGCTTTGCAGTTGTATTTATGGAGTGAATTAAGTCATCTAATCATAGAAAATGGCTAAAAGAAATACTAGCTTAAACAGTTGTTGAAGTGATAAGCTTAGGATTTGTTTTTCCCCATTCTAATAAGTGATTAATTTGAGCGGAAGTTTGCTGTGATAATGACACCATCTTCAGACCAACACTGTGAGATCACTGACAAGATTTTTAAGAATGGGATTACAATGCTTTAAACTGTGGTGATCTCCTCCCTTTACATTCAATCCTTTTAATCCTCCATGTCTGCACTGTTCAAGATATTCAAGGGATACTTTGGCATGTGTGTATGTTAAGAAGTATGCAAAGTTCTACATTAATGTGCTCCCCTCTTCTTTTTTAATGGTTAATTTCTTTTTGTTTTAAACTTAATGACATCAACTCTATTGCATAAATTAACCATGAGAAAAGTTTTGAACATTTTTGCATGTGTAAAACATCAGAATTGTTTAATTTCAATTTCAATCCAATTATACTTTTTTTTTCCATCCAACAAAAGAGAAAACATCTAGTATACAAAGTATACATAGTATTTGTATTTGACAATTAATTGTTAATTTGTAAGAAGCACATGTCATGAAGTAACAGGTATAATCCACAGTGTATGTAAAAATAAATAAAATATATAACAAAAAATGCATACTTTGCAGTGGTGACAAAAAGTAAATATAGCAAAAGAAAAGAGTGATCCACTTGTATAAATAATGCATTCCCAGAAAATTAAAAATATATGGCCTTGAAGTAAGACTAGTCATGAAAACCCCCATCCCTGGGCATGACCTCATAGGGTCACACCTCCCACACAACCCTTGGGTTACAGAATGGAAGTCTATACTCCTGATGAAGGGGGAGCTTAGCTGATCAAGTTTTCCCTGCCTGCTTGAATAGGGGGATGTAAACAAATAGACAACCATCCAGACGAGGAAGAGTATCTCTGGCCCAACAGCTTGCCAGGTGTAGCCCCCTTTCTCCCTAGTTTGCAGGCACAAACCCTTGTTGGTCGTATAGGAGTCTGCATGCGCCAAGACTAATACACGCGCCACTACACTGCAGCCTCTCGTTGGGAGAAGCTTCAACACAGGGCCTATGGGACAGTGCCAAAGTGGTGCAAGTAGTAGTCTTGGCGCAGACTCCTTTACGACCAACAAGGGTTTGTGCCTGCAAACTACTTTCTCCCTGCTTTATTTGGTCCCTCGCCCTTATTTTTCATCCTCTTGTATCTTATCATTGCACAATCTCTTTTTACTCCCCCCCCCCTTTCTTCTCTCACAAAAACAAGAGTTGTTAATTCAGTCCAATATAAGACTGGTACTGGCTGCCTTGTTGTTATGATATTGTTTTAGTGCATATATCCTCTCTGTACTTCTAGGGAGGTGGGTCTCTTCCCACCTCTCTTACTTTTTAGCACATGTACATAAACACCTTACTGTAAACGTGGAAATTTTCGCGGTACATTAATTTTCGCGGATTTCGCGCTACGTTCAGCTAGCGCGAATTCAAAAACGCGCGAATATATCTTCACAATTTTCTATGCACATTTTGAACGGGATGAATTGTGTGCGCTTCATCGATGATACTGCTGCGTAGTACAATGTACAGGCATGTTTACGCTACTGTGCGAAGAGACGATAGATTGATGTGTACTGTAGCATGCATGTGTGTGTGTGTGGTGTGTGTCCTCGAACATGTTGTAAGTATTGTGCGTGTACGTGTGTGTAGCGTACTAGTAGCGTAGAGAGCGACGCTCGGTAATGCTTGCTGAATATCCGGCCGCGATCCTCCGATCCCATTGGCGCAAAAAAAAAAAAAAATGTTGCTCCCATTGCATGCCCCCCCCCCCCCAAGCTGTGGTATGTGGACGACGTCGTGCATTTCAAGACGTACTGTAGTGAGCGCATACCTACATACCGTGCATTCCGATTGGATTGTATGCGTGTGTATGTGGTAAGTGTATGTGATGAAATCGTTGTGTGTCATGCTAGGCGTACCGGTATGCGGTACGGTATGCGGTCTATGTATGCAACGCGCATGCACTAGATTCCTAAGAGTGTTTGAATTTTTCCCGGGATTTCCTTCCGTTGGCAATTCAATCTTTGCGAAAATGCTTCGTTATTTTAAGCCAGTATCGAAGACAGATAATCTTCAGCTTTTTCCAAAGCCTGCCAACAAGATCTTGCAAGAGGATGGACTTGATCCAGCATCCATCCGATCAGCAAATGAGGAGATTTTGAAGAAAGTGGAAGAAGATTCATCGGACCAAACGCTTGGGTCTACGTTGTCTGCCGCTAGTTCTACTAGTGGCGGCAAAGTGAAACCCAAGCGTGGTCCGTATGGAGTCTACTCCAGCCAGCTTCGTGCGAAGATTGGCAGATACGCAGCTGAAAATGGCGTTGTTGCAGCGGCAAGAAATTTCACCAAGGAACTCGGACGCCCTGTCAACGAGAGTACGGTGAGAGGGATGAAGAAGGCCTACCTCGGAAAGCTGGACGAAGCTATCCCTGGACCGATCGACGAACTTGCCCGTCAGCACCGCGGCAGACCTCTCATGCTTGGAAAGGAGATGGATTTGAAGGTCCAAAAATTCATCAGGGCTTTGCGCGAGAGTGGAGGACCTGTATCAACCCCTCTGGTGGTAGCGGCAACGAAGGGACTGTTGAAAAATGAGACCCCTCCAATTCTGTCAGAATTTGGGGGACACCTAGTCATCGAGAAGACTTGGGCACGCTCTTTGCTACAGCGCATGAACTTCACGAAGCGGAAAGGCACAAAAGCAGCTCGGAAACTCCCTGATGACCTTGAGGCTTTGCGGGGGAAGTTTCAGCGGCGGATTGGCAGGCGTGTCCGGAAGTACAACATCCCAGACGAACTGATCTTGAACTGGGATCAGACTGCCGTGGAAGTAATTCCATCTGGGAGCTGGACAATGAATCATCGTGGGGAAACGCAAGTGGAGATCAAGGGAGTGGATGACAAGAGGCAGTACACTGCCCTTCTTGCATGCACCATGAGTGGCGAGCTGTTGCCTCCTCAGATTATCTATCAGGGGACCACTGAGAGATGTCATCCAAACATCAACTTTCCTCGAGATTGGGACATCTGGCATAGCGTCAGTCACTGGAGTACAAGCGACACCATGGTGCGCTACATCGAGCGGATCATTGTTCCATATGTTCGGCGCACTCAGGAGAGGCTGAACACCATCGCTCCTCCACTTCTCATCTTCGATGTGTTTGCTGCCCATCGTACTGATGACGTCAGGAGAGCAATCACGGAAGCAGGTGGTCTGTGCGTGTTCGTTCCACCTACATGCACGGATGAAATGCAGCCTCTCGATGCTACTGTGAATGCCAAGTACAAACAGGTGATGCGCACGCAATTCCAGATGTGGTTTGCCGAAAAAGTGGCAGCAATGGTAGAGCAAGGGCTTGGAGCGGCTGACATCGCGTCTCGATTGGATTTACGCACGGCCACCATCAAGCCTGTACACGCCCAGTGGCTTATCCGCACCCAAGCGATCGTGTCAAGCGAGGCAGAGATCATCAAGGAGGGGTTCAGGAAAACTGGAATCGTGCAGGCGGTGTACGATGCTCGTGCAGGTCCCGTACCTCCATGTGCTGACAGTGACGCCGAAACAGGCGAATGGGATGACGAGTAGACATCTCCCCAACTTCTTCGTGACTTTCAGTTCTAATTTGCCTGTTGTTTTTGACTTCGGATGTAGGCCTACTTGTTTTCTTTTTTTCTGGGGACGCATCCAGTGATTGTTAAGAGTTGTCCATTGATATTGCCGTTGCAACATGTTCAGAATGGAAAGTTATGTTCCAACTACGAACCAGATCAGATGTTGAATAACGTTACTGCTGTTGTTAGTGTTCACTCAGCATGTTTGTACTGTAACCTGGAATCAACTTCAACTGCTTGATGAGCTTGGAATGCAGCAATTAATTTGGAATACAATGTATTTACCTAGCTTTGACTCTGAGCAGCTGCCGTAAAAATGTTCGGTGTGGATGTTTTTGGATAAACTTTGGAAATATTACATCTCCAATCTTTGGAAATGAGCTGGAGGCAGTGGAGCATCTACACTAGTATCGGTAAGTTAAAAATCTGAAACGTGCCAAGATTCATTATTTTTGTAAACGTCTACGAGTACAGTACACATGTGCTCTCTAGCTCTGTGGCCATGCGTACCGGCCTAGCAATAAAGTAGCGTAGCAACATAGCACTAGCAGTATTGTCGCACGCACCGCACGCACCGATGCTACATTCCCCCGTAACTACGGTACTACAGTCACAGCTGTACTACGTATTTGAGTGCTTGTACTCGCAGTCGAGCCGCTCGCTACATCGCTTGTCGTACGCTGGCATAGCAAGCTATGTAGCAGAGGCTTTGGATGAAAGCAGTGAATGTGTACTACAGTAAAAGTAACCTGCTGCGGAGCGCGAATTTAAGAACCCGCGAATACGTTTTCGAGCCGCTCAGCGCGAAAAATTAATCGCGCGAAAATATTGACGTTTACAGTATATTTGTTTGTAAATATGTAGGGTATGCATGTAGGAATTGACAAATACACAGGCTATACATGTGTATGTACAGCTGTACACAAGAAATCAATACACTATATTACTATGAGGATTTAAGTCCATGCGTTGGATGCAGTACACACAAGATAAAAAGAAGAGATCGTAGTGCGTTATTAGCATTCCACAACTTTTAAACAAAATCGTCAACATGTCATGCATCTTCTTCAGGGTTTCGCACACTGACTTCGTGATAACATCGGTGTATATTATACTCATGATGTAGAGAGGGAGAGAGTGCCATTGAGAGAAAGAGATAAAGAAAAATTGCTATTATCTGATGCCTGCAGTGTAGCAGTGCAATTTGTAAACTTTCAGTGGGAAACATGCTTTACAGTGATAACTCAGCCAAGTGTTATGAATGTCATTGGGTGATTTCAAGTTCGGTGCTAGTGCTAATGCTAGTGCTATCTCAGCACTAGCACCGGCGATAAAACCGAACTTGAAATCACGTCAGTGTTGGGAGTTGACCTCAAAATTATGACGTATTTCCGGTAGTTGGTGCTGGGCTCGGTGTTGAATGTCGTCTGCTGAACCGAGCTCCCCCGTTTGTGTTCGCGATTTACATGCCTTTTTCCCCATTGACTAACACTAGCCCCTAGGGATTATCATTTTCTTCATTTCAAGTTCAGTGCTGGTGTTAGCGTTGCTGTGCGAGACTCGTATTCACTTCCATGATACAAATGTAGATGCATGTTTTACGCGCAAAGTCTATGCTAATGCAGTGGTCGCCCACGTAAAGAACATGAACACTCCAGACATGGCTACATAAATCTGAGCCTGGGAGCAAAATTAAGACAGTTGTATTTTGGGGAATGGATGAAATTTGTGGCAATTTATTCTGTCTTCATCACTATAAACTAAGCAGTTTTGGCTACATCTTTTAATATTTGACTGTAATCACGCGCCATCATTTTTTTCGTCGCGCAATTCCCGCGGAGCTCCCGGTGCTGTGATTCGAACACCTAGTGCTGGTGATCGATAATTGTGATCGGTATCGCCTCGTTAATCTGACCGTCGGTATTGGAGCTCGATTTAACGCTGTTATTTGGGAGCTAGCACTAGCACTAGCACTAGCACCGAACTTGAAATCACCCATTGTATTTGATATCAAATTCATACATGTAGGTGTGTGCTATTATTTTGCTGGAAATTATTATGGACTTTTAACATAAATTGACCTATAAGATGCATAAGCATTCAGTAACATGCATATATTCAACAGGATGATTATACAGCTCACCAATATCACCACGCATCTAAAGTTTGTCAGATTTGCCTTGTTTTTACCTATCATCATCTTATAAAATATGCTGGAAGCTATGATAGTTTGCAGAAGGGGGCCAACACCTGAATTACAGTGTTACAGGTTGTACTGTTGCTGTGTGATGATGACAATATAGAAAGCATCTGAATGGAATAAACCTGGATAATGAAGAAACAGACAAGGACATTTTAGATTGACAGGCCATTTGAATATACAGTGTTGATTAATAGATAGATTGATATATTAATAGATAGATAGATAGGGATAGATAGATAGAAGATATATTAGATAGGTTGGGAATAGATAGATAGATAGAGATAAATAGGTAGATAGATGGAGATAGATAGATAGATAGATATAGATAGGTAGATAGATAGATAGATAGATAAAGATAGATAGATAGATAGATATAGATAGATAGATAGATAGATAGATAGATAGATAGATAGATAGATAGGTTGGGAATAGATAGATAGATAGAGATAAATAGATAGGTAGATAGATGGAGATAGATAGATAGATAGAGATAGATAGGTAGATAGATAGATAGATAGATAAAGATAGATAGATAGATAGATATAGATAGATAGATAGATAGATAGATAGATAGATAGATAGGTAGATAGATAGATAGATAGATATAGATAGATAGATAGATAGATAGATAGATAGATAGATAGATATAGATAGATAGATAGGTAGATAGATAGATAGATAGATAGATAGATGGATAGATAGAAAGAACTTAGAATGATGGAGGAGAGAGATCTTAACCCATCTGTTAAGATTTCTGGGGTGACCATGAATGATTGATACAGTGGATGATTGAACAGGGATATGAAAGAATTATTCATTCATTCTGACTGTGCAACTCATCAGTAATGAGGGCCCTCTGCCTGTTTTTCTGTCACCTAATAATACTCCCACAATTGGTGTCGGCAGCTGGAAGTCCAGATGGATTAAATAAAAAATAAGAGATCCTGTTAATTTTGATTGCTTCAGGCTTTTAGCTGGCAAAATGTACATGTGTAATCATCTTATCTGAAGTGTTGGATTGACCACCATGATAGATTAGTTGATGTGCAGTTAGCATACATTTTGTTTATCATTGCACTGAGTTATCAGGCATGATATTCTGTAGATTTAAATCTTATTTCAGATTTTTTTTTTTCTCAAGTCTATACACATTTTGCTTTTTCTATGTATCAAAATCACCTGAAAATTTTGATTTCTGATTTTTTTCAACAAACCCCAATGTAATATCCCAGGTTATGTGAATTTGTACAAAATAAGGCTTCAAAGTGATCCACAGGGGTGAAGAAATATTAGAATACTGTTTTCAGAATGTAAAATGTAGCAAGGATGGAAGAAATTGTATTTGTTTCTCTGAATGCTTTCTGAAAATATCAAGGTGACTGCATGCCCTAAACACCACCGCACCAGTGCCACACGTCCACACCCTGTCTTGCTTGGGAGTGTTAGAGTGTGGCTGATTTTAGGGTGTGAAAGGGGGTGAGTTTTCTGTTTGTGTACAGGTGCCTTGCAGGTGTGAAGAACCGGAGTGAGGGGTGAGAGGAAGTGTCTTGCTGATTCTCACAGGACTGTCTGGAGTGGGACAAGATTTGATACTGTTGTGTGAAATGGGGGAAAATGGAGAGAATCACAAGTTGGAATTACAAATCATTAAATCATATAAATGTATAGGAAAGCTCATTTCCAAATCGGCTCAAGGAAAAGATTCTCCAATACTGATCCAACTGTCACAGACTTGTTTGCATGCAGTGAGCTTGCATTTGCTAGCAGCATCATGGAGCATGGGTAACTTTGAGGTGTAAAATGGAGAGTGGCCAGGTCAGGTGCAGGTGTCTGGTACATAGACTCCGTCAGCCTTTTAAAGGGATAGTTATGGTTGAGATGGGACTTCAGATTTTTAACGTTTTTTGATGATAACTGTTTGAAATAATGAGAAGCCTCTTATAAATATGTAAGAGCATGTAATTCTAAGAGGAATTCAAAGTTTATGTGATGAAAACTAGTTTTTAAATGGCTGAGATATCCAAAGCAAAGCTATCACTATAAAAGATGGGACCCATCTTTTATAGGATCGCTTTGTTTTACTCTGTTTTTGGATATCTCAGCCATTTCTAAACCAATGTTCATCAAATAAACTTTGAATTCCTCTTAGAATTGTATGCTCTTTAACATGTCATAAATTGGTTTCTTAGTATCTCACAAAAAGTTGAAAGCTGAATCCTCTTCTCAACCAATACTATACCATCCTTTGAACCAAAATCTGTGGTGCAATGCAAAATTGAACAAGTTAGCTGATGTTCTCTTCCTTTCTTCTCAAAGGTTGATCATACTTTTGGGAGGCTATCAGGAAGCTGTAGGAAGACTTTGTTTATATTTTACAGTCATTGTGTCATGAGAGACGTAAGATTTGTGATAGTCAGACCAAAAATTGTCTCATAAAACGCAGATTGATCTCCATATGTGAGATGATAGACAGAAAACTGCTAAAAGTCAGTGCTCTCATAAAAGGAAAACAAATACCACAAAAAAAGTCACCTGTTGGAGCTGCCCTGGAAGTTATTTGGTCAATGCACCCAGCATGTCTAATACGCTGCATGTGGTATGTGATGCCTCAGGGTGCAATTTCGAATCTGCAGTGCCACTGCTCACCTGTAATTATTGCACCCCTGCAAGGGGGCTAGTTTTCAGCTGACAGGTTAAACAACCACCCACTCCCATCACCCCTCCTGCACTATATATCCTGTGCTTGAGCTTCTTCTGTCCTACAGGTGTTCTTACACAGGTAATTATTGCCTTGCTCCAGGTGACAGAACCCATCTGACAGGTGGCATCCAACCCCACCCCTGGACACCCTCCTCCATTTCCGCTCTTCTTCCCTGTCCTATCAGGGATGTGACCTCCCTGGTCCTATAGGCTATAGACCAATTCAGTTCTAAAACACTAACGTAATATGTTGGCCATAACTGAGGAGGTTCCAAAATACGAAGAAAAGATGATTCAATGTGTTATGCAATGAGTCTGGAGCATTGGTATGCCAGTGCATAAATCAGCTTTTGTTAAGCAGACTTAAAGCTCCCCCAGTTATGCCTGAAATAGACATTTACATAAAAAAAAAAAAACCCTCACCGAACAGGTCCATAAGAGGTTGAGAAAGCTACAAACAACAAGTAACAAAACATTCCAGTGCAGTACATCCTGAAATAAACTGGGGCCTGTCCATAGATGACAAAACAAACAATTAGATGGAAAGTGAATGTGACAGCAACTCCTAAAAAAAGAAGAAGAAAAAAAAAAGAAATCTTGTGATACATAAAATTGAGCTGAGTTTAGATATGAAGATGAGTGTAAATTGCATTTGCAAGGACAGTGATAAAGCAAGAAATGATTCAAAAACAGGCAGCTGTGGGGTTGATGGCTGAAAATCTCCTCTGAAAGAACCAGTCTATAGAGCTACACTATAATGCATTCTTTGCAGAAGAATACACTTCCAGTGCTGCAAAGAGAGTTGAACCTGGAACCTCAAGATTCAGGGTTTGTGTTATGATGTACCAAGCAAACAGCTCCAATGTTCTATAAAAGCATTCCATGAGTAGTAAAATTCATTGATGCTGACCAGCTGTTCGCTTGGTAGTTGCTATCTAAATAGTTTTTGATTTAGCAATGGTAGATGATTGATTTTTCACGTTGATTTTGTGATTATCTCTGTTTATTAGATTACTTCTATTAATCATGAGTACAATGTCCCCACTTCAAAACCTTGAGATTACACCAGTGTAACACTTCATTTTATGAACTTGTACTTTTCTAAAATCAGAAGAAAACATTCACAGGAATGCAGGTGTGAATGTGTGTTTTGTGAAAATTGTGATTTTTTTTTCTGGTGTTACTGCTATAGTTACACTCTTTTTGTGTTTTGGTGTGACTCCAAGCAAGGCTGCAGGCTTGGAGGTTTAGCATTTTGTGTTGTCCTTTGCAAGGGACCCAGCCAAAAGGCTACTGCACCAACATCCTAAAATAGATTGGTGAATATCACACAGTTTTGTTGAAAAGAAATGTGTTGCTCAAAAAGGGGACTATTTTCTATTTGTTTAGATAAGTGAATCAAAAAGAGTTGTGAAAACTTTGGTGATTTGTTGAATTTTGTTGAATTCATTGTTATTTTCAAAACAATGCAACACACTTCTGAGAGGACTGAAGGGTGGGGCATCTTAACAAACTGGTTTTAAACAAGGCACGTCTCAGTAGACCCATGCAGAATTGTGCCAAAATATCACCAGAAAAGGGTGACCAAAATCTGGCCTCTCTGTGATGGTTCCATGTTTGAACACATACAATACAGCCAAGGCAATTGTTTGCTGGCTGAAAACTTGTGAATGGAGTGTCGACATGCATAGCATCGGTAAAGGTCACCAAAATCAAAGGGTAACCTTTAGAAAGTTAAAGAGTTGGAATGCTGTTCTTCACCTATTAGGAGGGAAATTGAGGTGATGAATGTGAGAGAGAAAAGAATAACGGAATTTTTTTAAAATTAATATTATTATTATTTTTTTTGCTGGAATGAAATTCTCTCATCCATTTTTGACACAAGCCAGGAAAATGAATCAAAATGAAGCTGGAGTTAAAACTAGAAATGTGTTCTTGCTTCTTTGTCACGTCCTATTGTTGTTTTGATTACTTTCTTCCTTCATTCTTTGTAAGTCTTTTTTATGTCTTTCTCTGCCTTCTTTTCCTCCAGCTTGTCTTCTTTTTGTCTTCTTTTCCTTCCTTTTCTTCTTCCATTCCTCTTTGTATTCTTCCTATTACCTCTTAATTTTCATTTCTTGCTCTTTCATTTTCTTATCGTCTTCTGTTTTCCTCTCAGTGCCTTTTCATATCATATTTCTGTCAATTCATATCATTAAGCCATGCTGCTCTTTCTTACATTATTTGCTAGGTGATACTTAGCACAAGTCCTTTGGTACCACCACATGTATCTGTTTACAGCATCGATAAGGACTTCACGTTCTCCTTATTGGCTCCAAATTCCAACGATATTGATGTTGACCCTTCAATGATACCTGTTATCCAGGTCAAGTGGTATCTGAAATGGGTAAACTGAGGGAGGGGGAGGGGGTAGGGGGGAGATAAAGGGAGGAAATAAGGGGGGGGGGGGGAGGGGAGGAACATCAGGCCCATTCACATACAATTAAGTAATGGGATTTGGGATCACATTGCAAAAATCGATTTTCGGCACCTCTGTTCACATATGGCCAAAGAAAATACAATTTAGCTGCCAGCAAAGTGCACATGCCTACAATCTTGATTGGAGCACAACCCCTGGCGATATGGTGTGTGGACCTACTGTGGCAAATTGCATTATGGGATTAAAAACTCTTTCGCATGCAATTCACACACACTGCTGAGGCAAATTATTGTGAGGGTATAAAGAAGAAATCAGGATGGACTGATTTTAGCATCACAATTCTAACTTGGATTTTTGAAAAACATTGATTTTCAGGTGTATGTGAATGGGATGAGAGGGAGAGATGGTTTTAAAGAGTTCTATCCACACTTTGAACATCCAAAATTTCAAAATTATCTAGTTATATTGTTTCTGTTTAAATGAAGAAAATGCTTCCAGCCACAGTTTATAGTAAGTGTTGTTATCATTTCAATCCCAATGTAAACATGATTATAACAGGAATATTGGTATCACTGAACTCCAACCCCCCTCCCCCAAGATATTCTTGAAACCCGTTTGGTACACAGCAACTTGTACTCTGTTCACTTATGAGGTAATGGTTGTAAATTTTCTTTAGGAGACTCCATTTTTTTTTTTGGGGGGGGGGGGGGGGAAGAGGGGAGAGAAAGGAGAGTAGAAGCTTTATGATGGTGGAATTTCATACTGATATTTGCTCAAGGATTGGTATCCCCCCCCCCAAAAAAAAAAAAAAAAAAAAAATGCCCAGGGTTGTGTTGCAAAGAGTCTATCTACTGACGTTATTTATCTGAACCTGACATTCCTGACTTGACCCACTTCTTTTCCCTTCAATTCTTTCTCTCTCTCTCTTTCTGTGGGCAAAGTTTAACAGAAAACGGATTGGTTTCGGTATGGAAATCTAGCCAGGGAAAAATTGATGAGTGACTTACAAAGTGCAGAGATATAATATGTCCGAGAATGATAAGTGAGTTTTTCTCCACTCTTTTACCAGTGAACTGTTTTGGATATCTTGCATTCTCTATAGTGTATACCATTGAATATGTTTGAAACAGTTACTGGTATGGCTCTAGTATTGCTTTAAATTTCATGCATGACCTTTGGCCTTTTGACCTTTGACCTTTGGCTATTACCATTGATATTTTGACCCAATGGCCTAAACATTCCATTATTTCTTGTCACAAATATAATCATACACACTAGCAAATATGAAATGCATTCAATTTCACTGCAGCTCCTAGCAATGACTGTTGTGAATGGCTGATCTTTAATCTGGCTTAGAATTGTGCTATCAGTAGGTGTCAAATGCAAATTCTTCATTAACTCATAGAAGACTAGTCCCAAGTGTAGTTTGGCATGTGTCTATATGGGAAATGCATGTTATAGCAAAATCAGGGTTAAGAACAAGAGCAACAACAACAAAATCAGCAAACACATGTACAGTATGTGATTTTAGGATATGCCGCCGAATAAGAGTGCACAAGAATTTAGAGGAGAAATGTGACTTAGCGGTTGTCAGTTGTCCTTGCAAATGCCTCAATTGACATTTTTTTCCTCCCACTACTGTCTCACCTTTTGCCCATAATGTGGTAAATATTGCTTAGTGTCAACATCAATACTCCACTAATAGATATACCCCCTGTTCAGACGCAAGACAGTTTATACCAAAACTTGATAAAGAAACGACGTATAAAGAATCATCGTATAGCCGACAGACCGTTCAGACACTAATTTCAACCATTCTGGAGAACCGTTGTATAGATGTGCAGTTTCTCACTGCACATGTTGTTATGGTCATGAGTGACAGCTGTGGCTCACCTTTCCGTGTGTACTCCCAGTTATAATATTCTGTGGTTGCCATACGTTCAGACGCACAATGGACACGATGGAATGCTGATTCGTTATCGAGTTCTAGTTTGAAACAATGCTCTGACCGTCATTTCGTTATATGTCATTTCGTTAGTCAGTGTTCAGACGTATAAATTCATTGTATAACTATACCGTTTTGGTAGAGCTATACCGGTCTAGTATGAAATTCTTGTGTCTGAACACCCTGTGAAGGTGCATGTCAGTGAATACAACTTGAAGCATTTCCAAAGGCTATGCACTACAGTTGAACCTCTTGTATCCGGACAAGTCGGGACCGGGGCTCGTCCGGATAAGGGATTTGGCCGGATACGGGAGACTCAATGCTTTATACATGTAGAGTCTACATATACATACACATGTACTGATGTAGCCCATTGTACAGTACCACATGTAGTAATGTGTATACTGCAACCTTTTCATTGTTACACACAGGAACAGACCCCAAAATAGAGGTTCGTGTTTGCAAGAATGAAATCATTTTCTTTTATAAATTCTTGGGATGATTTACCTAAATAATTATTAAGAAATGTATCCGTTGGGAATCCCCCTTTCCTCCCGTAATTATTAAAAAAAGATTAAAAAAATCACGGCGAGATTGCGTCCGGATAATAGAGAGATCCGGATAAAGGGAGGCCGGATAATAGAGGTTCAACTGTATTATGTACTATGTACTAAAAATGGCTTATCTGATGGAATTTGGTCATGCACGAGCGTACTTAGCCTTGCCGGAGAAAAAACAGCAACAACCATAACTCAAAACTATAAACCCACCACCCAAAAACTCACACTTGAACTTCAATTTACACTTATGGTGGCTGTCTACATAAATAATTTCTTCCTCACTTGCTTGATGAACCGGAACACCCCTCCACCTCTTTTCTTGCCTTGCCATGCCAACCTTTACTTTGGAAACCTTTCTGAACTTTAAAGATTGACAGGTGGCAATGATAAAGATATTTACAGCATGCTTGACATGATGATGATGATAATGGGGGAGGGGTAGATTCCGAGTGTGACAGCAATGTCAGAATTGTGTGGGTTGGATTGTTGTTGACAGGATGGGGTTAGATTAAAAAGGGTGCTGATGGAAGGAGGCCCTCTGGGGGTGCAGGTGAGAAAGTTAACCCTCGGTAAAATGTGATTATACAAGCTTGTCTGGGAAACACAGTGCAAGGTATTAAGTACAAATACACTATCTTGTGACAGTACTGCTATGGAGTTTACTGCAATATCTGCTTGCTCTCTTTCTCCCCCCCCCCCCCCCCCCCTTGGTAAAGAGAGAGAGCGAGAGAGAACGATGTAAAGTCAAGAGATATACAGAAATGTTTATGAGGGAAGATGACTTGTTAGTTGTTCATGGATACATGTAGACCGTTTGATATCTCTAAACAGAGATATGTGTATGTGAACTGCTTGGAAGAAAAATAGAAAAGAAAAATATAGAGAGATGGTTGCCTGTAATATTATTGTATGAAAAAAGTAATAGATAATACCATTGCAATCATTTTTATTCTTTTCTACATTACTCTGAATGTGATTAGAGCTTGTTAACCATACATTTTTGTTCAAATATTTGGGTATAATGCATAAAATTCCTGATATTCATTGAGTGCAAGATGGATTTGATAAAAGGAATTCCTTAATTTCTGTTTGCATTAGCACCCTCATTTTCTTTTGCTTTTATACATCTATTTTATGTTTGTTCGTTCTGTTTCCATTTGCAGTGGTTTAATGAAGATTACTGAATAAATTTGAAGTGCATTGAATTAATCAAATTTGTATTTGGGCAGCATTCTCAGAATATTACCACAATGGACAGAATATCCCACATGTATGAAATGTAAACATACTATATTTTTTTAACAGTCATATTGATAATGATTCAAAGCAGACATTTAAGTAAAGAATTGTATATGTTGGAGTGCAGTGCAGATTGCCTTGTAATTGAGCTACAATGTACCAACTACCATTATAGGACAGAGTTATTCATATATGTATATTTTTTTTTTGTTTTGCTTTTTTTTTTACCCTGAAAGCAATGACACACACACACAAAAAGACAACAACAACCAAACCAAGATGAAAATCAGTCAGACGTGTTTTAGTAAATCTATGACCATCAAAATATGACATTATTGTAGATATGACTCTTCACTATGCATGGTACATAATGTGAATGCATACATTGTATGTAAGCATATAATTATGTGAATATATTTTCATATTTCTCACTAGATATGCCACAAAGTTTATTATGAAATAAAACATTTTTATGCCTCCGCCACGAAGTGGTGCCGGAGGCATTATGTTTTCGGGTTGTCCGTCCGTCCGTCCGTCCGTCCGTCCGTCCGTCCGTCCGTCCTTCCGTCTGTCCGTAATGAATTTTGTGGACAAGGTAACTATCGAAACCTGTTGAGGTATCCTAATGAAACTTGGCATGTATGTGTATTAGGGGGTGAAGTTGTGCCTATCAACTTTTGGGTGCACATGCTCAAGGTCAAAGGTCAAAAGGTCAAGGTCAAATACATAAAATTTCACTATTTCCACCATATCTATTGAATGCCTGAAGATATTTTCTTGAAACTTAGTGTATACATGTATTACCCAATTAAGATTCTCTGGTGAAAGTTTGGGTCATGAGGTCAAAGGTCAAAGGTCAAAAGGTCAGGGTCAAATACATAAAATTTCACTATTTCCACCATATCTATTGAATGCCTGAAGATGTTTTCTTGAAACTTAGTGTATACATGTTTTACCCAATTAAGATTCTCTGGTGAAAGTTTGGGTCATGAGGTCAAAGGTCAAAGGTCAAAAGGTCAGGGTCAAATACATAAAATTTCACTATTTCCACCATATCTATTGAATGCCTGAAGATATTTTCTTGGAACTTAGTGTATACATGTATTACCCAATTAAGATTCTCTGGTGAAAGTTTGGGTCATGAGGTCAAAGGTCAAAAGGTCAAGTAGAAATATTAAAACTTCTTTTTTTCTCTGTACCTTGGAAAATTGTTCAAGGTATCTTCATGGAACATAGTATATACATGTACTGACTGGAAGTGATTATCTAGAGAATGTAGGGTTCATGGGGTCAAAGGTCAGGGGTCAAAGGTCAAGTGCAAGACTTCAAAATTTTACTATTACCCTCATATTTATGCAATGCCAGCAGGGTTACTTTTTTTACACTTGGTGTATGCGTGTGTAACCTAATAGAAATTCTCTGGAAAGTTTTTTTTTTTCTCTTTTTGCCTCAAAGGTCAAAAGGTCAAAGATCAATTGAAAGTGCTGAACTAACTTTTTCCTCCATATCTCGGAAGTGGCTCAAGTTACCTTGAAACTTAGTACATATTATGCATGTTCTACCTGAAAGTAATTATCTCATGAATTTTAGGGTCAAGGGCCAGATGAAAATGGCAACAATTTACTATTCAATTCAGAAATTGCACTTTTTCTCCACACCTGTACCTTGAAAATTACTCAATGCCTAAATGTATGAATGGTTCAAAGTCAAGTTAAAGTCCTTAAATCCCTAGATACATGCTCTCCTATTCATCCAATTAAACCTACGTCGAGGAAGGTGAACATTCAACACATTTGTGACAAACTTGTCATTCCAATATTTTGCCAATTTTGTGAAAATGTAATCACACAGTGTCCACATGTACTATCTAGACCTATTGGGAAAATCATGCATTATGGCGGAGGCATACCAGTCGCCAAAGCGACATTTCTAGTCTTCTTTGATTCCAGACAATACACACTTATATGGCTTCAAAGACAGAGGAAATGATGTCACATTGAATGTGCAAGGAAGGACATTCTTTTTTTAAATATTATGTACATACATATTGCGAATCGATGGTTCATTGGATGTCATTGCCACATGAACAAGGTAGCTATTTTGATAGCCCATAGATCCTAGCTATGACATAAAGATGTTCAAATGTCATTATTTTTGTATTATTGCCAAAGTTTGATTATGGTTGTGGACTGATGACACCAGCAGGCACAACATTTGATGTGATCAGTACATGGCCAGGCAGCTATTACTGTAAGATTTGCAGTCATGACTTATTGATGTTGTGATGGCCATAAATGTTACATTATTGCCAGATTCCTTTAAGATTCTGCATGTCAACGATTTTCATTGTTGCACTAGAATCACTGCTTACGATGCGAGAAGCAATACCTCCCAGAGATGAAGTGTAGTTTTTGGAAGGAAAGGGACGAAATGGCTGGTATCGTGTCAGATGAAGTGAAGTCATCGCATGGCTAAAGTTCTTCCAACATCAGGCATACCTCTTGTGGACTATATCTGCCTGGGAAAGTTTGGCAAGCCATGCTATCACGTTTACATGTTTCTCAGCGTGAAGAGATGATGTCTGAATTAGTAACATTTAGTCCTCCCCCTATGAATTAGAAGAAAAAAAAAATAACTGGAATGCAAAACAAAACATAGCGAAGCTTGTTTGTCTGTCATGTAAAAGAGCATTACGGTGCAACACAGGAAAGTTGCGTGCTCCAAACCCTGGGCAGTTGCTGGGCGTCTGGGAAACGGATTTGGCACAACGATCAAAATTGCCCCAGTCACTTCTCGTGAAGATCAGGCTTCGGCACACGTGCAAATCCCATCGTCGGTGGCCTGAATCGGTGGACAGGGAATACCATTGTCGGACCTCATCCGCCTTTCTGGATGCACAACATCCCCTCGTCGCAAATCCCGCTCGAGAAAAGTTTGTGAAAGATGGCGCTAACCACTACGGCTGATTAAGATGTCGGTGGGAAATTCCGGAAGCAGCATTTGTGTCCCCCAATTAGTTTGAGTGACTCTCTCTCTCTCTCTCTCTCTCCCTCTCTGCTATCACAACATCCATTACTTTTTGATGAGATTGCCCTCAAAAGAGGTTTATGAATGTAGACACTTCTCATACAAAGTGCAGAGAAATCAGTAGAGAGAAAAAAAAAATGCTAGGAGTTGGAAGCTATCCAGCTCTTTTATTCTAAAATCATGATTGATGTATTAATTGAAATTTACAATTTTGGTGCAGATTGTTTTTCTTCGAATCTATAAAAGTTTTGTGAATGCAATGGGGGCTTGTTTAGATTGTTGTTCCATTCAAATAGTCGGAAAATGTATGAGATAAAAATTATGTTATTCAACAAACCATTTCAACCTTTCCATGTCAAACAGATTTTGTCTGATTTTGCCTGAAGCCATAATGGAATGGCAAATTTTCAATGCTTTACACTTCAACAGATTTTACTGAACTTAGGACCAATCCACAGTATGCTGAGTCCTTAGTGAGAGAGATGGTTGGAAAACTAATCATTTTTGTCAAAAACTTCTCACCTAAGCATTGATATTCACTTGTAGTGTTCATGGTAATCAACTTAATTTGATGACAAGGCTAGCCAGGAACTTGACAGAATTTCTGTTGTACCTTTGACAGTTACTACTTTTCTGATGATAGATGTGAAAGTACAAATAAGTGGTGTATATCAAATTAAATCTACCCAATCATGAGATAAAAATTATTCTGAAAAGGTTGATATGTAGTCATTATCCACTGCTGTACTTTGTATTATTCTCCTGACAGCTATATTGTTGCCACGACACCCCAAAACAGGTGTAATCCAGAATGATAATTGGATGATGAAATTAGGGTCTTTGTACTTCCGTGCATTGACTTAGAAGGTTGTTGAGGACAGGTGGTTACATCAACACCCATTCAATTTGCAGTATATTGTCACCATGTTTGCTCTGTTTGTTTGTTATTGTGTTGTTATAATTTTTAGCGTCTACATGTAGGGGCTGCATGTTTATTTATCTCCTCACAGGGTCATGTCAGCCTGCTTTTTTTTCTTAAAACATCCAAATGTGTGAAGGACAAGGCACAAGGCTTATGAGAGGCTTGTGTAAGATATTTTCCTTATAGGTGTCATCCTCCAGTGAGCACTCAAATGATAATTACTGGTTTGATGGTGAGTGACCTGATGTGAGATTGGCTAAGGGAGCAGGCGGGGGATTGGAAAGCATCTTGCTAGGGGATGGGTGAGGAAGAAGAAGATGAAGTGTTAAGGAATAATTACATATTGAAGGAGTGTCAACATTTCTAAAATTGTTTAAGGTTTTGGTCTCAATTTCCTACTTTGATATTAATGGTTGTTTTTCATTCATTTAATTGAAGTGGAGAAGAATAGTTTAGATGTAAGTAGAGCTTCATGAAGTATCAGCATTTCTGTAAGTAGTTATGGTTTTGGTCTGAACTTTCTACTCTGATATTGACGATCTTTTCATTCATTTTTTGACTGGTAACTCCTCTCTAAATATGACATAATTAGACTGCAGTTTTTATGTGCACCTGCAGATATATAATTCTTTGTATGAATTAAGGATTATCATTTTGACTCTAGTACATGTATGTCCAAAGACTGTGAGACATGGACCATTGTAAATGCACATCACAATTGTTATCATTATCTTCATTGTAGTTTTTGCTTATCTTCTTCCTCTGCTTGTTATTATTATCATTATTGTTGGTGGTAGCATTACATACAGTAGTAGTAGTAGTAGTAGTAGTAGTAGTAGTAGTAGTAGTAGTAGTAGTAGAAGTAGCAGCAGCAGTAGTATAATCATAATTTCAGCTATCTTCCCCATCTTTACCATTATCCTAATTGCATTATTTCAGTACTCAAATTATATAGATATGTTCAAAATGACATGTCTTCCAGACTCATACAATATCTCACTCTCTTCCTTCTTTTTGTCCCCGCCGAACGAGTTCGAGCAGGGGACTATGAAACGGGCTCCGTACGTGTGTGTGTCCGTGTGTCCGTGTGTCCGTCCGTGCGTCCGTGCGTCCGTGCGTCCGTGTGTCCGTCCGTGCGTCCGTGCGTCCGTCCGTGCGTCCGTGTGTGATCAAAATGTTCAAAATGCTACTCCTTCGCCATTTCTAACCCGATTTTGATTCTGTTTGCTTTATATGATAGCACTACATGGGAGCTTTGAAACTTCTATAAAGAATTTCAGTTGTGACCTTTGACCTTGACCTTTGACCTATATTGTACATTTTGCTTCAAAATGCTACTCCTTCGCCATTTCTAACCCGATTTTGATTCCGTTTGCTTTATATGATGGCACTAGGTGAGGGCTTCAAAACTTCTACACAGAATTTTGACCTTTGACTTCTTTGACCTTTGACCTTGATTTTTTGCCTATATTGTACATTGGCTACAAAATGCTACTCCTTCGCCATTTCTAACCCGATTTCGATTCCGTTTGCTTTATATGATGGCACTAGGTGAGGGCTTCAAAACTTCTACACAGAATTTTGACCTTTGACTTCTTTGACCTTTGACCTTGATTTTTGACCTAAATTGTACATTTTGCTACAAAATGCTACTCCTTCGCCATTTGTAACCCGATTTCAATTCCGTTTGCTTTAAGTGATGGCACTTGGTGAGGGCTTCAAAACTTCTACACAGAATTTTGACCTTTGACTTCTTTGACCTCTGACCTTGATTTTTGACCTGTATTGTACATTTTGCTATTAAATGCTACTCCTTCGCCATTTCTAACCCGATTTCGATTCCGTTTGCTTTATGTGATGGCACTAGGTGAGGGCTTCAAAACTTCTACACAGAATTTTGTCCTTTGACTTCTTTGACCTTTGACCTTGATTTTTTACCTATATTGTACATTGGCTACAAAATGCTACTCCTTCGCCATTTCTAACCCGATTTCGATTCCGTTTGCTTTATGTGATGGCACTAGGTGAGGGCTTCAAAACTTCTACATAGAATTTTGACCTTTGACTTCTTTGACCTTTGACCTTGATCTTTCTACCTATATTGTACATTTTGCTACTAAATGCTACTTCCGGCGGGGACATATATTACGCACCGCGTAATTTCTACTTTTCCTTGTTCTCTACGTAATTTCTGACAGAAGAGTGTTCATCATACTTTTGTATGAGTCTTTGTAAGCAATAGTCAGCAAACACTTTGCTTCCAAAATATATTTTTCTCAGTCCTTTATGTTCATTTTGCCTTATCTCTGCCATACTTCATTACTTCTAGACTGATGTGTGAGTGGAGTGGAGTGGGTGATTGAAACCAATTTGTGAAATTGTCACCTGCAATCAGACACTCAGAAAGAGAAAGGGATAGTGTGATAATAGTCTCAAAATTGAGTCTCAGGGAAAGTGCACATTTGATATCAGAAGATCAAAATGTGTTAGCCCTTGATGCTTAGTGTAGATTATGTTTAAACACTGCCTTTCAGTGGACCTCTCATTTTTTTTTTCTGAGAAGGTAGATAATGCAGTAAGTCAGGCTTCATACCCTGTATACATGAAGAGTTTGTTCGCAAAAACCGATAAGTCCATATTTGCCAAATGGAGATATTTGCGAATAAAGGTCAAGAAAAATAAAGAGAATAATAAGAAAATTTTTGCTTCTTTTGACCATAACTTCAAAAATGTACCTTTTTATGTAGCGACCAATATATAATTTAAAAGGTATTATTTTGTACTTTATGACAGAGACCGTACTTCAAAATCTTCAAAAATGGACTTATCGGTTTTTGCAAACAAACTCTTCACATGTTTGCAGTCAACAAATTAATGTATCCCAAGGATCATTTGTAATCTGTTTTATGTTCTGTGTTCTGTGGAACAAAAATTAAATTGAAGGAAACTAGATTGAATTGAATTGAAAGGTATTATCATGTTTAATCTTGACATCCTGATGTTAGCATAGTGTTATCAATTACAACTGGCCTTGACCTTTTTAAGATTAGATGATTGACTGGTCAGATGAATAGATGCAATTGCTGCTGCTACCTTTTACCAACGTAGAACATGGCAACATTATTCTGTATATCTGTGGTGTCCTGTGCTGTCCTGTTCTGTTCTGTTCTGTTCTTTTCTGTGATGTGATGTGATGTTATGTTATGTTATGTTATGTTATGTTATGTTATGTTACAGTGGCAGATCCAGAGGGGGGCGCAACCGGCGTACAGTAGACCCCCCTGTATTTTTTGTTAAAAACAAAAGAAATAAAAAGAAAAAAAAATGAAATGAAACCCGGAAGTGGCACCAGAAATGTTAGTTGCGCCCCCCTTTACAGAATTTCTGGATCTGCCCCTGTGTTATGTTATGTTATGTTATGTTATGTTATTATGTTATATTATGTTACATATATGTCAGAGCAACAAGTGAGGCAATGATCTTATCATTACCTCCAGAGTTTCTCATACTCTGCTAAAAAATCTCCCTATGTGATGATTTGAACTTTGTAGAAATGTTGGCCTAAAAGAAAGGCTAAGACAACAGTGTTTAAGAAGATGATGATAATTATTGTATCACCCAGAGAGAGGAAGCTGTAAAAAGTATTAGAAGAAATGTGACCGTGACACACTTTCATAGGGAAAAAAAAAATCCAACCAAGAGGACAGCATACTGTTTCATCTCTGAACAAATGGCAGAGGATGCAAAAAGCAACCAACTTTGGTGAAATGTACCAGAATGGAATAACAAGATCGACAACATCATCTCTCTGCAGACAGACACAATCTTTGTTCTCTGCCTTATACTCTCACGCCCAAGACGGAATGAAGTCAGCTATGATATAAACGCCAGACCTGTCGTGAGACAACCTGAACCCATGACTTTTTTCTTCCATTTCTCTTTCTTTCTTTCTTTTTCTGGTGGGTTGATTCGATAGGGCTTTATTTGAACTCTAAAGACCCTGATATTAGATGTGGCTCCGGTGAAATGTTGTTGACAAGGTGCTATAATTTGGGACAGGGGAGTGGGGGAGGGGGAGGGGGTGGAGGGGTCTGTAGAGGGGGCGGGTAGACATCAAGAATGTTCGTTTGTGAGTGCACTTTCCTACCCATGGGATTGTGATGTGGAATTGAATATAATATTTTGTGAAATGAAAGCTCTTTGTGTCTGAAGATGTAGCAGAAACAGTGTGTCCTGTTGTAAGGAAGGTCTGTTTAGTGAAAGTTTGAAGGTGTATGATTTCCAGTCATAATGTGCCAATTACTGGTATTGATATATTATGTTTACATAGGTTGGTGTTGTTGTTGTTGTTGTTGCTGATGTTGTTGTTGATGTTGTTGTTGTTGTTTGACAGCCAGTCATTGCAGTCCAATTTTTGCTACCATTTAACAAAAGATACGGATGCTGATAATCACAATCTGATAAAGGACTTTGAAATGTTTAAAAATGGTGCTTGACTCATCTTTTGATTAGTACTCTTCAAATGTAGGTTTTTATTTCACATCAATCAGCAAAGTGTAAGGTTGTTGCTATGTCAACATCGAGAGGAGATTTCTAGCCAGAAGTAAGACTGGGTTTAGAAGACATAATGTAGATGCTATTTAAACACATTTCCCATAGACACCTGCCAGAGTATACTCGGGATTAGTCTTCAAGGGGTTAAGGGTAGTTGTAGCATTTGAGAAGGTGTGTGAATTGGTTCTCCCTGTGTCGTAGTTTGAACTTGCTTGCAGAAACATATACTGTGTGACTTGTCAGCGTAATGGAGCAGTGAGAACTCGCATAATGGATGAAGCCAGGCACCCGACCCGTGTACTCCTTGCCCTCGTAGGGATGGCTCTTTGACAGAACAGATTTCCAATTGGTTGTACCCTATTTAGGGTGGGATTTGAGGCTTAATTCCACCACCTTTGATATTGTCTGGTGGCAGTCAATAGGGGGCATGGGCCACACAGGTCCTCGAACATCAGTCACAGGCTCAGAAACAAATGGAAAACTGACAGCATGACATTTCAAATCTGTAGCCTTCTTGCCAGGCAAGAATGCTGGCATTAGTGAATTGCATTCATTTTGAGTGGTTTTCATGATATAGTCGTGGATGTTTCTATTTACGTCTCATTCCAAAGTTTTGTGTCCCTGCAATCATCTGAGTGATGTATATCTTAATCAGACTACATGTAGTTGGATCTGTCTCCTTGCAAAGTCAGTATTTTCACAATTCACATGCTGAATCTGAACAGTGCCTGGCTGTGTGTTCACTTTTATCTGTTATATACAACTTTGAGTTTCTGTCACATGTTTCCAATAAAAATGACTATTTACACCCTTTCGATGGATGATTTTTCTTGCATTATAACAATTCTAATGCTATTCTTTCTCATTTTTTTTCTGCTCTACCTTGTGATATCTGTGATTCAAGATTCTGCTCAGATTGACCAATGAAACATTGACAAGTTGCACTTAAAAGAATTACAACAAAGAAACTAAAACAAACAAATGGAAGAATTGATGAATGAAAATTTGTTCTCGAATGCCAATTGCCTATCAACACAGTACAGTCTAAAAAATTAATTCTGCAATAAGCACAAATTAATTTTTCAAAATGCTACAATGCTACAATGCTATAATGCTGTGATACTTAGCTTTGTTTGTTCTTCGAGAAAGTGATATGAGATCTCTCCGATAATGTCATTGCCATGGTAGTGTCGCCTGTTGCAAACCTTTAATAAAAGTATGGTGTGAACAGGTCCTAATGTCCTCCAGATGGCCTTTCCTGCTGATTTAAGTGTTTATCCCCATTAACCAGTTTACCCCTTACCAGCTGGGTGCCTGGACGTGATTCAAGCGACACCAACAAAGGTTTAATAGATTGAAGAAAAGAGAGGGAGCAGTTATATCTGCAACATACAAGAGGGGAGGGATTTGGTGGAGACGTAATAAAACTTGACAAATTTGTATCATATCCTAGAACTTGGTAGATTGAGGCTACAGTGAACCATATGGAGAACTGACAGAAAAGTGTGTGGTTTATCCTGTTTGTGAATGTATTATAAATATTTTCTGTTAAAACTACGCTGGTGCAAACAAAGGGAAACACACTAGAATGCTTTGTAAATGAATGAAAAATGAGTGAAGAAAAAAATGGGATTCTATAGAGATTTGAACCCGTGGGGACCTCTAGACCAGTGCTTCTTCCCACTGCATTATGGAAAGCCTTTGTGTGGTGTTTGTCCCAGAAATTTTTTATGCTTGTGTGGTCAGAAGCTTACATTAACCTGGCAGAGAAATCAACTTGGGGATAAAGGCGAGGGATCATTGAAGTAATGCAGCTTTATGAATATTGATTTATTGTTTGCATCCATTATATTAAAAAAGCTGCATCATTTTGGTGATTTATCAACTAGTTGATTTCTGTCCTTTGGGGAAAATTGGGGTTTCTGGGATGAACACTATACTAAGGCTTTCCAGAGCTCAGTCAGTAAGAGCACCGGTAATCCGAAGGTCTTGGATTTGAATTCTGATGGAATCCCATTTTTTTAAATCATTTTTTTTTTATTCAAAAATATTTTGTGAGGTGAGTTTGGAAAATAAAAGAATGAAGATCTTAGACAGATTTTTTTTGAAGGTTGTCAATGTAGAGTATTGTTTTTCCTTGCACTAGAATATGAAGAAATCAATTTGAAATGCTGAAGGAGGATAATTTTTTTTTTTGCAGTGGTGAAATGTGAAAGGAATCATAAGTGGTTTTTCAACCTTCTATCTGACTGTAAAATAATCTTTTATTCATTTTTATGGCCATTGCATGGTCCATATTTCACTGACCTTTGTACAGCTCTCCATACACTCTGAACTTTGCTGAATATGTGACCTTTGACATTAACTTCCATACTGCAGTGGCAGGCAATTAGCCTCTGAATCCAGAGACAGGCGCTCCCCCTGATCAATCTTTACACTTCTCGCGGGGGTCGCAGGGGTGAGGGAAAGTGGATGAACGAGTGATAGATCTTATTTGTGCATAGTTTAGCAACACAGTTATATGACTTCTCTCTGCCGTAATTACTTCTGCAGCTTCTTATGTTTCTGTTCTCTTCATCTCTATGTCCTGTGGTTTTGGCACGGTATGTGACCTTGTAAGGTAGTAAGATCATGTAGGAATATTTGTAAGTTTCAATATATTGTATATTTCATAGTATCAGTATGTGCAATGACCACAAAATATTTTTACTTTTTTATTTCCAAGGAAAAGAGCAATTTAAGCATCCTTACTTTTCTTCAACAGTCATGCAAAAAGATATGTTGCAAAGTAAAGTATGGGAAAGTAAATTGCAAGCAGTTTGTGTTTACACTATTTGACACACTGTGGTACCAATTTGAAATAATTGTTAGCATATAATAGTTACAAAAACTACTCAGCAAAACTTGCCATGTTTTTAAGTTATATGCACAGAAATATAGCAAATAAACTTTCTAGAGAAACTTACTGAAGTAACGTTTCAACAAGATTAAACCATCTCATAAAACAAGACATAATGTCTGCTATTAATTTACAGATGAGAAAATTGCCATTGCTAATTATGTTGTCAACATGTTGTAGCACTAACTGAAAATATCTTCATGGGTATGTAATGTAAATGCCGTGAAAAGTTTCTGATATTTAGTTTACATTGAAATCATAAATGATAGCATATTGTCTATATATAACAAGATGTATTCATGCACAGAACAATGGCTTCGTGATTTGCAAGCTTTCCCAATTAATTTCTCATTCCACACAATTTGATTAATTCACAAATAAACCTCCTGATTGTGCAAACCCAGGTTTGACTTTTTGCCAAGCAATTCTCAGAGCTATTTCCAACAGGCCTTTCATTACCCTGTTGTGTTGCCATAGTAACAAAATAATGGATGTCTATCTCTATTTGTAAAGAGCCAAATTAGCATGCTGATGATAATCAAAAACTCTAATTAGGGAAGTCTCCCAAAGAAATGATATCTATATTTGCTGAATATATTGCACATTGTTGCACAGGTTGCATCGTAATAACTTAACGACATGCTGTCAAATGTCTGACCAATGGGGAATATCTGTTTTGTCATTGATGAAGATATTTAAAGAATAGCTGATGAAAGCACACTGTGAAGCTCAATCAGCAAACAAAGAAAGGTAAAGGTTAATGATGATGATCTGTGCTGCTATTGCATCTATCGTAGCAATGGAGTCACAGATATTTCTTTCAACCCTTACTGTGCTTCTAGGCCAACTGGCACAGATGTAAGAAAACTAATTCTCAAAGAAGACAAATTATACATTTTCCCAAATTCCTAAGTGTCGCCTTGGCCTTCCTATTGGATTAAGGCACATTGCTTCATTTGAGTTGGCTTGCTGACTTTACAAGTAGGATACTTGGATGAATTCCTGAAAGCTGATGAAAACAACAACAGCAACAAAAACTTTGCAAGTTATGCTAAGTTCCTGGGAGCATAAAAGTTTAACGTTTGTAATGGATGAAATGGTACATGATGGTAAAAAAAAAATAAAAAATTAATAAGTATTGAACAAGCATTAGTTACCTACTCTTGCACCTGTTCAATAACAGACATTGGACACATGTGCAGATCTGGGAGAGATGCAGTTGAGTAGGGGCACTGTTGCACAGGGAATAAGACTTTCAATTGGAGGTCCTGGGTTCAAATCCCATCAAGTGCCTACAACTTTTGACAAAATGTTATACCTACCAAGTCCCTCTCCACCCAGGTGTATATATGGGTTCCTAGCAATGCTAGGGTAATGATAATGGCAGGACCATCTGGTAGAGCGGTGGCAAAACTGAAGAAGCTACCTTGAATAAAGAAGAGCATATTGATATCATAAATCGACTTTGCCAATTATTGTAATCAAAGTACAGTAAAGCCGAATGTATGACCCATATTTCTTCTACCTGTTCTTTTCAGGAACATTATGGCAAGCAGCCCCACGAGCCCCGGCTTAGTGGATGCCAATACCGACGAGGCTGAAGAGTTTGGCCGCATCATCAAGAGTCGCTCTGGTGAGTGAAAAAAAAACAAAACAAAAGAAAGCAATATCCATCTCTAACTTGTTGATTGCTTGGAACCCTCTATCGGGCTGTAAGCCTGCAAAATGCTGATGCAGTTATGTTTTTAAGAGAGACACCGTTTAACAATGTTTCCAGTTTGGAAAAAATCTGAGCTACATGGTAGGCCGACTACATGCTATCTAAGTCTCCAATAATGTATGAATATGAAGACCAATGTGGTGAAATAAGGATGGAAAATATACCCTTGATGCTTGAAAAAGTGAAAATATGTGAGCAATTGGATTTACCACACTTAATACTTCCCAAGGAGAGTAGTGCTGAACTAGACCATGTTTTAGTAAATGATTTCTTTGTGTGGTGATATCTGTTCATAAATCTCTTGATGGTCACTGCATGAAAGTCTTTGTGTGCTGGAGTGTTTTTAAAATGTATTAGAGTACAATCTCATAGCTCAGCCAGCAAAATTTGATAGTTTGTAAAATTGAAGAGTGTTACACAGTGTCTTAAGAGTATCTTGGGAAACCTTGTCAGTCGTGAGTTAGGAATGAGAAAGATATTGTAGTATTTTGAGCTTGATAATTTGCAACCTACTGTGTATCAAAAATATGTGGATGATGTTGATCAAGTTTGCATCAAAGTTTTTCTGCATACTGGTTTTGTGAGAAGCGGTGCTGTGAGAGGATAGACCTGATGTTGAGTCATTCCGAATTTGATCGTGTGTCGCTTTGTCGATTGTTAGTAAAACTGTTATTCGGTGAGTCAGACACAGCAGTAACTCCATGCTGCATCAATTCGTATCTTCTAAATGAATGTGTGTATTATCATAAGTTGGTTGTGCAGAGGTGCTTGTGATTTCGTATTTGAAACAAGCATGCATTTTTGGATTTATGTATTTTGGGATGCATGCAGGTACAAGTGTACATGGTACATGTATGAGTCATGAGTATATGAATGAAAATTTTATATGAATGTATAATTGTATGTTGCTATGTTTTCCATCATGTGATATTCAAAGTATGAACCTGTATGAGTTGAATTACATCCATCAGACATGATGGGACGTACAACAGAAGATCACATCTCCTTTTGAGTCACAATCTTGGAACCAGAGCAATGTATGATGTCACAATAGACATGTAACCATGAACTTGCGATAAGCACCATCTATCCTCTGTTTTTGCAACCATTCAAAACCTGATGGACACAGGCTTATATTACATTTCATTACTCTATCATTGTGTAAGGAAAAGGGAGGTAGTGGTATCCAAGGGCAGTATACAGCAGCATCAATTGCAGTTTCCGCGGTAACATTTCTTGGCACCAGCCAATCAGCTTCAAATCTTTTGTTTGGTATCATGGCAACTGCAGTTGTTGTTGTTTTAAAGAAAAGAAAAGAGAGCAAAATGGGGCCCTATAAAACAAACAATTAGCCCCAAACTGCAGTTGCTACAAACCCCTTTTTGAGGTGGGCCTCTGGTACTCAGTAAGATATACTGAAGCCCTTTTGTGTGTATGTCCCCTTTGGATGAGCCTCTGTATGTAATTGCATAGACTGCACCTATAGTGTATAGACATAGTTTCAAAAGAAAAAAATGATTTACTTGTATCAAGAAAGTATAGAAAAAATATGCAAATAAACAAACAACAAACAAAATGCTCCTTGTAAAAGATTTAGAGCTAAAGCAATAGATTATAAAGCAGCCAAACTTAAGAGCAATCAGATCACGAAGGAGAGGTAATTCATAGAGTATCGGTACCGGTACTCTGGTGGTGGACTTGAAGGTTGTCTAGTATGATGCAGACAGTTTGCTGCAATAAACTGAGTTACTCCTCTTTTATGATATTCACACTGAGGCCTGTAGGCAAGTTTAGAAGGATTGACGTTATTAAAAATGGTTTCTATGTGTGGCTTTATGTGTCATCTCCACGGTTCATAATTACTCTTTAAAAAAGAAAAGAAAAGAAGAAGAAATCTCTGCAGGCAGAAAAATGACTCTGTAAATGGCAATATCGAACGACGATGTTATATCCCCCAAAGCATTCTGGCGCAGAGTTTCATTCCATTCTTTAACCCTATGTGTGCTTTGAGTGCCGATAGATGCTGAAATCCCCATGGCATTGTACATTACTGTGCAAAGTCCCCGGCACAGTAAGGGTTAACATTGTCAATAATAATGAGACATCAGAGATGTGTCTTATTCAGGGGGAGGGGAGGAAGTCTATTTCATGCCTTTGAGCTGGGCGTTCTGTCTTTGATGCTGTTTCATTATTTCACATTAACCCGTCGAGGAAGAGTCCCAAGTATACTCGGGCAGGTGTCTATGGGAAATGCGTGTTGTAGCAAAATCAGCCCGTCCTCAACGAGTTAAATGAGATATTGATGAAGACAGTGGATGATTTTTTTTTTCTCAATTCAGACTCCTATGTGTCCAATTTTTCTTCTGTCTGTTGAATCATGAGGTAGATTTTTATTAAGATAATTTCATCAAAGCCAGTGTCAATGACCGTCTGTTATAGATTTCCATCTTGTTCACTCAAAGACTTCATAATTTCTTATGCCTACATCTTATGCGTACAAAACTTAATTCTTCAAATGGTCACACTAACAGTATATTCTGACAAATTCTTTTTTATTCGTGCTGGTTCCTTCCAAAATTGAAAGTGTAGATGGGGATTAACTTAATGCCATGGATGTCGACTTTGCATTCTTATACAGAGATCCTGATAAAAGATGGTTTTTGAAAAATATTTATGTAGACAGCTCTGGTCTCCTCAGCAGATGGATTTAAGTTCCTCTTTTTGTTTTATGTAATCTTTTAAGGTTTTTAATGTGCAGAAATACAAAATGAGAATCCCTGGAATGTTTTTACAAGATTCACATCTTCAGTAGATAGAAAGACCTGTTAGACAAATGCAAATGTCAAACAGATAATGTGATAACTATTCTTGTTAGTGAATTTAGCAAAAGTTCCATGCCTGGTTTATGATCTACAAAGTTACTCTAAAAGTAGAAGAATTAGATTTAGTATCATGTCAAAGGAATTACAAGGAAGAAATCTCCTGCATTATTAGTTTTTTTTTTTTATGTCTTACATTGACAATGTATTCACTGAAAGAATTACACATACATCTGCACCCTTATATACTCACAGTACAATGTATTCATACATATTCATACACACATGAACAGAGGACACATGTAAAGATTTTAAATCTGATTATTCACCCACATCCAAAGCTTTCCTATGTCTACTTATAACAAAACATAACAAGCACCCATATGGTATTACCTCAAACAGGCTATATAACTCATAAACATGGAAATCTGATCATAGACACATCATCTGGATATGCTAAACAATGCAACTACACCATCAAGACAAGGAAAAGGGGGGGGGGTAGGCATTGATTTGGTCTTAAGAATAATAGGAATTTGAACTCATATGGTGGTTTCTTGCATTCAATTATCTTTCACTTACTGAAAAAAAATATTTGCATAATACTTCTCAACTGTTTTTTATTCGCTAATTGCACTATGTTATTGCCTATCATAATTCTTGTTTGTATTGTATTCATTGCATTTGTCATTGTTTGCATTTTCGGATTTTGAGTCTGAAATTGTATAATTTACTTTAATACAGTTCAAATATACCAAAGCAAAGTGAAGCAAACCATGGGTAGAAGACATCGAAAGTTTAGATGCTGATTAGAAAGATGGAATTCAAGCAGGATCATCCTGCCCGGCAGGGGTGTTCTAGATATTTTGGAATGAAGATGCTGTATCTCTTTGGTCTTTTTGTGGAGGAAATGAGGGATTGTCCTAAAAGCCCACTTTGACATCGAAAAAAACAAACAAACATGCATGACAAGGAAAAAACTTTTCTTGTCTTTTATACTAGAATGATGAAGTGGCCTGCAGAAAAACAAAGTGTCTCAAACAAACAAAGCAGAGGAGTACACCCCCAGAAATACCAAATGCTGAGCCAAAGGCAATATGTGAAATAACAAAAAACAAACACAAAACACACACACACACAGACACACACAAACAAAACAAAACAAAACAAAATAAAATGCACTACTCATTCAGAGAGATTCATCAAGTAGATACAGGAAGCCCCCCCCCCCCCAAAAAAAAAAAAAAAAAAGAAAGAAGAGAGACAAAAATGAAGATTCTAACTCTTCCCATTCTACTTCTGGTTCCCTCACTTCAGGTCTGACTTGAGTTGCATAGAAACTATAGAAACAAACTAAAGTGAGAGAAAACCTCCACAAAACCACATTGAGTGGTATTTCTTGGGTTTTGAAAGGACAAGGCCGGTCATGTTGTGAGATAAGAGCTCTTATTTTTTTTTCTTGTGTGAGTGTGTTTTTTAATAATACAAATGCCTAGGTACTTTTTAAGGAAACAATATAATGTTGATTAGCAGTTGTGTTGTTAGTTTCCCATTTGCTAAGTGTATGAACAATTAATGTATTTGTATATTATGTTTAAGTTGCTTGATATGTTATTGTTTAATTTTTGTATGATGATTTGTATTTTCAAGTTGGATAAATAAATTCACTTATTCATTTATTCATCCATTCGTCTATTCATCCATCTATCCATTTATTCATTCCTTCATCCATCCATCCACTCATTTATCCATGGCAGCTATTCATTTATTCATTCATCCATCCATCTATCTATCACAGGTTCATTCATCCATTTCACCCTTCTATTCATTTTATTCATTCATTCATTCATTCATTCATTCATCCATTCATTCGTCCATTCATTCATTCATTCATTCATTCATTCATCCATCCATCCATCCATCCATCCATCCATCCATTCATTCATTCATTCATTCATTCATCCATCCATCCATCCATCCATTCATTCATTCATTCATTCATTCATTCATCCATTCATTCATTCATTCATTATTCTACCTATCTATCCATCCATCCCTACATTTATTCATCCGTTCATTCATTGACCCTGCCATGACCAGTGGCCAATGTACCATGTGTAATGATAGCAGTAATTTTTGGGGGTAGTTTCTAGAGGGTAACTGGAGCAAAGACACAAGATGTGGCATGTCTACCCTGGAATGTAATTGTGAGTCTGTGAGAAATGCAGTTTTTCAGTTGTCAAATGATGTTAAAACAGCCAGCAAATATTCCTTCTCATTCTCTAGTCCTGTTGTTTACCCACTCAAAATTAACATTATAAATGAATAGAATGCAAATATGTGTGACTCCAACTTGATTTTTGTTTGTTTTGTGTGTGTGTGCACATGTGTTTTTCTGTTGATAATTTTTGGCATACAGTGTATGTGAAAAAAAATGTAAATTTTGTAATCCAGTGATGCAATTTGCTGTACCAGGCTGCACCCTGCAGTATCCAGGGTCTTACTAAATAGTCATTAAAATGTAGGCTTATGCAATTCAGATATTTAAAGTGACTTTTTGGGGTCATGTGTGCATGGTAGCAAATTGAAATTGAATTTTGCATGTAATACAGAAATAAATTACTTTTTTTTTCATACAGAAGAAAAGACTGATGGTGCGATTTTGGATTGCTTACCTCCAAATTGTCAGTGTGCATGTATTATAAAGCTTCTGGGAATATTGCAGAAATGTTGATTGAGAGTGATTTGATGTCTATGGACAGAAATTGAAGCATATATATGGATGGCAAGGAGCTTGGATGAGAAGCATGCAGTTTTAAAAGTTTCTCTCGATGTGGTCTTTTTTTTTTCATCCCCTTTGTCGAGGTGAGCGTAGGTTGGGGGGATGAAAAGAGCCGATGGAAGAAGGAGGGGCTGTCACATCCCCACAATAGGTGATGAAAAATCGCAGAGAAATCTGATCTCTTGACTGAGGCGATGAAGTGAAATTTAATCCCAAGGACCTGGAAACTACTGGATTTAAAATGCTGTTAGTGTTGGATGGAAAGGCTGGGGCAGCCAAAGAAAAAAAGAAGAAGAAGAAAAAAAGAACAACCACAGAACGATATAAAACTATTTGCTACACTGATCGTTGAACTTTACATTTCTCCTGCGAGAGAGAAAAATGAATGTCAAGATGACAAACAGTGTTCATGATGAAAAATACAGGAAAACAGGGAGGAGGATAAACATAATTTTGGCAGAGAAGAGAAACTTCATCAGAGCAATCCATGAAGTGGTGATGAAGATTAAATTTGATTTTGGGCAGATGTCATCCGGTGTTAGAGGGGAGTGCTTTGGTATGGCAAATAGGGCGTTAGACTTATAAAACAGGAGGTCCTGATGAGTCAAATTCTGCCTCTCCTTGGACGAGATGTTATTGCCATGGGGTGCATGTCACGAGACTGAGACACCCACGATTCATACAGCCCATGAGTCATACAGCTCACAAGTTATACAGCCCATGAGTTATACAGCTCACAAGTCATACAGCCCATGAGTTCGACACTAAGCTAACAAAGCCCACGAGACTGACACATTAAGCCCCATGTTGTATCTGTTGAACTCGTAGGCCGTTTTTGTCTAGTGTCGAACTCATGGGCTTTATTTGCCTAGTGTCAAACTCGTGGGCTGTATGAATCGTGAGTTGTATGACTGGTGGACCTGTTTTCAATGTTGAACTCGTGGGCTGTATGACTTGTGGACCTGTTTTCAATGTCGAACTCATGGGCTGTATGACTCGTGGGTGTCAGTCTAGTGGGATGACCCCATTGCCATGATATCTCTCAGTATAAAAATTGGTATTTGGCGCTGGATGCGGAAATGAAAGTGGAAAGACCTCTATGAAAGAGAGATGGCAGCAGTGAAGAGCTTAGCCTGGGTTAGCCTTTTGTCAAGGCCCTCTCGCTGTAACGGGTGAGCATGACAGTGCGAGGCTACTCCACTCAGCTGGGTTTTCTTTACCATACAGCGAGAGGGCCTTGACAAAAGGCTAAGCTTGGACAAATACAAGCACCATTTCATGTCGGCCGTGACAAGTTGTCAGTCTCTGACAATTTCAGTAAAATCCTTGGTTTTAATTGGGCGAGAAGCTCTGGTCACTGACTGTTACTATGGTGATTGTCAGAGACTAACAACTTTTTAGTGGATGACAACTTTCATGAATCGGTGCCACGATCTTATGATACTAGTGGTGGTTTTTATCCTAATTTTTAGGCATGATTAACCCGTTGAAGACGGTTTTATTTTGCTACAATTATATTATCGCGCATTGCCCATAGACGCTTGCCTGAGTATACTCAGGACTTGTCCTCAATGGGTTAACATGAATGATGTGAAAATTTTCTTTGAAGGAGTTTAGAAAGGATATCAACTCACAGTTAGGAGTATGTAGGATTATGGCTCATCATCATCTATTCATGATTAGTCCCTTTTTTCCCCTGCTGATGAGTATTCCCAAGTAAACTCGGGCTGGTGTAAATGGGAAATGGGTGTTATAAGAAATCAGTCTGTTTTCGACGGGTCATTGATAACAGAAAACACTGACTGCATTCACATTTGCGGTGAAAGGATTTGTATCCTGTATTCTTTACCTGGTAGAATACTTAATAATGATGATAATGATAATAATAATAATTATTATTGTTATAACAACAACAACAACAGCAATAAATACCAAGGTACTCTGCATGGTAATTTGTAATGTGAATGCCAATGGACTGTGTAATACTGCACGAACAAGTGGTACGAGTAACTCTAACTTTGCAAAAAATATGATTGTGAGTGTGATACGTGTCATGAAATATCAGCGCTCATGCATACAGTGGTGTATTTCTCATATGACTTCACACACTTCCTGTCGTTTTCCCGTAGGAGATATGTGCATGCTCTGTTACGTGCTTACCTCAGAAAGCTATACTTTCTGGCCAAGGTATTTCATAAATGAGAACAGTACTCGGTGAATTACTGCTGTTATAAGTCTATTGCCGAAGTATTTCACCAATTAGAAAGGTGCCAACAAATGCATAATTGATTCTAATGTGAATGCACCTACTGAAGGAATCAGATGGAAAAAAATCCCCCCTTTTGCCTTTTCTCAAATTGATTGAATTTGGGCATTTTCACTTGAAAGGGTTTTTATCTCTCCTGTAGAGGGTGCAGCTATGATAGCTGAAGGACTTGATATTGCATTCAAAACAGAAATTATATGGAAACACATGAGTTTTTGAATAGGCAGCTGCATGGACATCAACAAACCTCACTTGCCTTTGAACGAAAGGTGTACAAGCTTTTCTTCTGCATTTTGTTCTTGTCAGTAGACTGTATAATTCTTTCCTACTGGAACTATGAGATTGTTGAATTCTTATGTCAAAAACAACATTAGAAACTAATTTTTGTTAATCATGTATAATACTAAATGCCAGAAATTTAAGATATTTGTTTTGTGAAAAAGATAGGAAATTTGCCCAAATGAACACGATTCTAAATTTCTTGTCATAAACTTGAAATCAATTGTTTTCTTTGTGGAAGGAAAATACAGTTGAGGAGTGCAAGTTTTGTTAGATGGTTGTGATGAAATGAAAGGTAATGTGGAACACTGGGGAAAGTCCATAGATATGATTATTTTGACTGAATGCTGAAATGTAATTTGGCCCCGATGGGATAAAGAATGAATCAGTGCCAGTAATCAGTGGGCAACGTGACAGTGAGAAAGAAATTGATAGATATATGCATTGGAAACAGGTTAATCTGAGTGATTACACCGTTGAGACTGCGTAGGATGATTGGAAAGCAGAAAATGCAGCATTTATATGCAGGCAACCTTTACAAGACCCATTGATGTCGATGTTAGAAATCCTTCACAGTTTGCGACGACTGCCATCATCAGAAGTACGACACTACGTTCCCTCATATGATAGCTGGTGAAGCGATGCTCTCAGTTTCGTTTAAATGCCTGCACTTTTCAGCGAATGCATCAATCTTCAATGGCCCACTCAGTTAAATGCACTGTCACTCTTAATCATTGATGGGCATTAATTTTCCAAAAGGCCATACAGGGGTCAATGTATGGCAGAAATTTTCATTTTAAAATGAGGAATATGCATTGCCAAATTTGTCAAATGTTATAAAGGTAAACGTCCATGCTTTTGTGAAAAAAAAAAAGCTGCAGTTGATTAATGTTTTTCTCATAAACATAAAAAATGATGTAATCTTCCTATGTCCATCAGACAATCTATAGGTCCTACCCATCATATTTAAAAAGAAAAAAAAAACAAACAAACTATTAGTTAAACATTTTTTTTTCCATGAGTGATATCTAAATTCATTTCACTTTTTTATCATCTCATCTCCATAATGTATCCATTGTGTTACTTTCCAAAAAGATTGAGCAGTTTTAACTTATTGATAATTTCATTTGTTACCAAGATGAAAGTGCTATATGCTGTGGATATTTTAAACAGGTGTCCATACACAACTAGACATGATATTAGGACTTTGTGTATATATTCACCCTCTATATGCAACTTCCTTTGATCGTCTGAAATCACAATTCTCCTCCACTCTACATGTAATTCATCATAGGAGTAGAAAAAGAACTGAAGAATACTGTGATGAGAACCATTGTAGGAAAGAAAACACTTTCTATGGCAGTCTATAGTCCTACGACTGTCTTATAAGACGCCCTCCTACTCCGCCCCCTGTAGTAAAGGCATGTCACACTACAATAGAGACACAGCTCTTACCGAGTCAAAAAAAAAAGCGGCATCTTTATTCTGTGCTTTGGAGAGCTGCAGCGTAAAGGGAATATTGATTTGTTGTTGTGGAATGAATGGGTAATTTTAGAGACACTTGCTTTGTTGGGAATATTGATTCCCGTCCCTTGGAATGTGCTGTTCACAGTTCACATTGTGAATGCCTGTGGCTCTTTGCTGTCTTGTGTATGTGTGTGCTTATAAATACATGTGTCTAAGTGTGGGTGTGTTTTTGCGTATGTTTGTATGTATGTGTGCTGGATGTGCTCCTTGGATGTCAAACCCATGTGTGCTTTTGTTAAGTATGTATCCATCATTTCGCTTTACCATCAAGGGGGGGGGGGGGCTTATGAGATGCAAAATACTACTGACATAAGGTTGTGGGTTCATTTATACCCTGAATTTTGAAACACTTTCATAATGACAAAAACTGTATATGATCCATTTTTCCCAAAAGTTCACCTGTGAAAATTTAATAGCCTTCCTGCAAAATACATGCACACAGTCATACTTCATGAACCACATGGTGTATACACAGCATCTTTACAAGACAATGCCTATCTCACTGATATTTTGTTTTGTTTTGTCAGAGGCTTTACAGTTTGCTACATGTCACTACAGTGTGAGACTCCCAACACTGTAAACCTTGAAAAATACAGTGTGAACAGCTCTATCTCAATACTGTGCACAAAACTGCCGGTTGTAGTGGCCACAACGATTGATCAGTAAAAAAGAAAAACTTAAATTAATAATTGTAGAGAAAGATATTTACCTTACATAACAGACATCAGTATGATTATGATATCTTCAATCAGCTTTTCTGTGTGTGTATTGTGTTTGAAAAAGTCATTTAATATATCAAGTATTGCAATTAAGTGTCTTGCTGTTGTGATATCGATCTTTTAACTCGGGCAATAGAACATCTAAAAACTATTAGTTTGAAAATATAAAACTCTTCTGAAATTGTACCACTTTAAGCTTGGCCTGTACAGCATTGTGACACAGCATTTGTTTGCTATAATTATATATGATGTCACAAGGAAGGAAGCAGATTTAGGAGAACTGTGTATCAACTTGGCGTGTTTTGGAAGTTTTTATCACTGACGATTGCATTTTGCATATTTGCAGTGTGAACGCATCCCAATTTGTCAAGTCCCTTTGTTGATATTCCAGTCTCTTGTTATGTACTCCCTTAGTGTAAACACAGACACCATTCAACACGGTAAATCACTTCAGGCAAAAGCATTTCCAAACAAACATCAGCACCATCTTTTTGAAAGGCACCCCCGTAAAAGAGCCCGAATATGACCTTCCTTTAGAGGAATGCATCTGTCCCAACTCAATGAACTGAAAAATTTCCAGCAAACCTTCTTCTACAATATATTCTTGCCATGTTTTCTACCACCAGGTCCCAGTGAATAGATCCACCTGTGTTGAAGGTCTGTTTAGACAGATAAGATTTGTACGCATCTCTTCATGTTGAGAATGTCTCCGTCTACTGATTATGTTTTGGTATGTCTTCTCGAAGTTAGTAAGTGGGCTGTCTACTGTGAAACAAACTTGCAGGGTTTAGTCATGAAGGACCAATGATCATATCACAGCCTCATTCCTTGCTGATGTTAGGCAATTGATTGTAGAGAATATCAACTTGTTTATCTGTTGAGAAATGAATCATCAGATATGATGATCTTGAAAGAATTCAAGCATGACAGTATTTCCAAAGGATTGGATATCACTGAAATTGAAAGGACTGGGATGGGTTGACAAATGAGATGTGAAAACTTGAAGTCAACCATACCATGGCAAGTGGACATCACAAATCATAACTATTTTGCTGATGACATGAACATGCTGTTGCATGTAGCTTAAGGTATTGGGGGTGTTACAGTGATGTGATGTTGTCATCAATCTGTAGGCCTACAACAGAGAACATCAGTATCATTTAACGCAATAATGAAATATCACAGTTTTTTCCTCTCATTTTTTTTTTCACTGTAAAGTATAAGGACACGGTATGTTTTGATGGCCAATTTGAGATCCCTACATGATTAACACTAACAGGAGTCATGATATACATTGTAATTTGAAATATTAAATGTTCCCCAAGTTTTCTTGCTTTTTTTTGTTTGATTTTTTTTTTTTACTATCCTAAAGGAAATTACTTTGTCAGAAAAAAGTTCAGATGCAAAATTTGTGTGTATAAAATCACAAAAACAGGCAGCATACCAATAAGCATGTTATGTTACTTTTGTGCTTTTTATCAACCAGTCAATTTTTCCCCTGCATGTATTGTAGAGATGATTGTTTCACAAAAATCACATAGAAGTGAGAATGACACATGTCACTTTGTGTTATGTTAATAATGGGCCTCGTTATGTGATGTCAAAGAGTCCATTCATTGGATGCTGATCTCATAGATCCGGATGGGATTCTACACCAGTATACACGAGGATGTGACAGTCTGCGCTGATTGGACGACTCGCGCGATTCGTGACAAGCGTGGATGTCCTCGCAGGCTCACAACAAACACGGCACTTACATGAGTCCATGAATGTTTGTGACTGATGCTCAGGACATTTGAGTGCATCAGTCATGAAGAATGACAATTTGTAGTCGGCGTTTTTTGTTCTGCCTCATTAAAAGTTTTCCCCCTCCTAATCAATCATGGTGATAGAGATTTCTCACACCTGTTTCATCTTGTGCGAAGGGATTAGCACTTCATGTCCTCTTCTTGGTGAAATTCAAGTTTTTTTGTTTGTTTAATATTGCATAAAAAGGAGGATATTGCATTAAAATGAGGAAAAACCCAGAATGTTGGGAAAATAAGAATTTTTTCTATAACTTAACTGGCAAATTTGTAATTGCTGTCACTGATCGTGAATTTCAATTTTCAATTTCAATTTCAATTTTATTTCCATTTCCATTGAATAAACAGAAAAAAATCATATACAATACATTTACAGAACATATTTGTAATAATTTCAAAGAAAACATACAAGTGTTAGTTTGAAACATGAAACATAAAATTCAGTCAAATGATTCTCATTGGTTGTTTTATTGTGAACTAATGAGCACCTAAACATTATTTGTATGCGTTTCAAGAGAAGGAAATATATACACAAATAAATGGACAGTCTGGGTTATTTGACGGTAGGTCAAAGGAGACATTTAAAACAAAAAGTGCAGCAAGGTACAAAAAACAATAAAGCACAGTGGCTTACATAATCAAACATGTATAAGTGTAAACTCAGACATTTTTCAATACATTAATATTTGCATATGTCAAGCTACTTTTTGCTACTGGAAATTCTTATACCTGCAAAAATATGTCACAGTTTTCTCTGTACACTTTGATTGGGTAGACAATTGCACAGAGAGAACCCGCAAATATGTTTTTGAGCCACTCAGTGTGAAAATTAATTATGCAAAAAAATGTCAGCATTTACAGTACTCTAGAAAGTCATTGATTAGCAGGGTAAGTGGAATAATGTCTTTAGATCCATATTGACGCACATTAATTTTGCCCATATAATGCATTTCAAATGGGTCACTAATTTTGAACAGCAAAAACAGACAAATGGCAGTGAGGTATCTCCATTGTATATCATGAAATATTCATTTGTACTTTTCCCAGGGTCTACTGGAATTATTTCACCCTAAAGTGCACCATAGCAACTCTGCCATAAGCTTGGGTACCTAGATCTATTGTATACTCCTTCTTTCTTTTTCTTTCTTCTTGCCCTGCCATTACCTTCAGTTAGGGAAGATAACTCCCTATGAGGAGGAAATAGAAGTTTTTCGAGGAAAAAGATTTTGATGAGGAATACGAGGAAGAAATGTTGATGATAAAACAAGAGCAGAAACAAAGTTTTTTTTTCCAGTGTTTGTCTGTAAGAGACAAATCAAAAAGAAACTATTTAAATGCTGCCTAGTTGCAGAAAGTTTCTTCCATAACAGACCGACTTGTGGCTTTTTATGTGCATTTGTATTTGGAGGAGAAGTAAACCCACCATAAAATTCTGCTTTTTGGGGGGAAATGAAATGTAAAGCAAACATAGCTGGAGGCATGATGCTTCTCTGGGGAAGAAGCAATCCTTTTCCCGATAATATAAAAATCATCTTGTATCTGATGTCTGCATCAAAACTCGGCCAAATAGATGCTCACTTGACATTTTTGACTGTTGTATACCTGCAGGTTTCAAACTCTTGTATGTCTCATCAGAGCAAGAATTTAAAGGTCTCTCTTTCTTTCTTGTTTTCTTTTTCTTTTTTTTTTTTGGGGGGGGGGGGGGAGGGGGTACTTTTGGTGACTTATGGATTTTGGCCAGAGTTTGAATGTATTTCACCAGAGGGTAGAGCTGTAATACATCGATCATATCCATGGCAACCCCTTGTAACACTTGCTTTTAATCCGTTCCATACGGGAACCTGGGGCCTGTGTATTAAGTCTGTGGAGATTTCAGACTTCAGTAAGCAATGGGTTAACTCACAAAGTCTGAGCTGGTCCTGGTGGGAGATCTTCATGCAGGCATCCCATGACTGAGGGAGAGGGGTTGACGGAGAGGGAGAGATGGGAGAGAGAGATGGAGGTGGAGAAATGGAAGAGGGAGATATTGAGATTGAGAAAGAGAGAAACAGACAGACAGAAACAGGAGATGTAGGGGAGAGATGGAAAGGAAGAGAGTGAGAGATAGATGAGAAAGAGATGAGATAGGGAGAGATTACTATTGGGAGAGATGGGGAGGAAGTGAGATAGAGGGAGAGATCAAAAGGGAGAGATTACTATTGGGAGAGATGGGGAGGAAGTGAGATAGAAGGAGAGATCAGAAGAAGATGAGAGAGAGAGAAATGGAGACAGATATATATATATATATATATATATATATTGGGGAGAGATGAAGAGAAAGAGAAGAGATGAGATATGGGGGAGAGAGATGATATGAGAGAAAGCAGTGAAAGAAGAAGAATAGAGCGTGGTAAAGAAAAGAGTCGTAATTGAGATGTTCCTTCACAGTGACCAATATCAATTTGCTTTTGCTGCATTTTACTGATTCTCTTTGTAGTCTTGTCTGTTTTGTTTTGTTTGTTGAAAAATACTACCACTGTGGCTTGATACATTCATGTGTTATAGAAGTCTTTTACAAAATCTATTATCCACTTAAAGATTCTGTGAAGTGAATTTGATCTTCAGTTTCACATCAGAATAGAATGAAATTAAAACTAGACTGTGGGTTTTTTTTTCATATATCTTGCCATTCTTTCCATGGGCAAATCTTTGGCAAAACAAGAGTATGATAAAAGGAGAGGCCATGTATGTCTCTTTAGTCTTGGGTTTACGAGGAATTTCTTTTGGGACGTACTAAAAAAGGAGAGAGCAAAGTATCAGTATCAATGGTTTGCAGGAGAATATCAATATTCACTCATTTATATACTGAGTAGTATAATCAATATCTCACATCTCTGGTGATGGTCATATTTGTGCACCTTGAAGTGAGCAAGACACCCAAAGAAGTATAACTTCTTTAAAAAAAAAATGGGAGAAAATACTGAGTAGAAATGTTGTCCGGGGAAGAAACCTGATCATACAACAACAGGAATCCACATTTTGAAAGATATGTATCCCTACTATCGATCTGTTCATTTGTGGTATTTTGCATCTCTACATTTTCCGTTAAAAAAAACCAAACCAACAAGCTGTTTGTGTGATTGTGTTGATGTGTAATAGAAGGCTAACCTGTTGATCCACCTGGTCTCACCAAGTAAGTGAGCCACAGAAGAACATCTTCAATTTAGGTTCTCCACTATGATACCTTCTGCAGTCCCTGTCCCAGGAAAAAAAAAAATGTTGCAGATATTTTGATCTTGTCATCTAATCCATTAAATCGGCACCTCTGAACATCACTGGATCTCATATACTGGAGAAAGATTAAAGGGCTAAGATTAATTGTCATGTTCTCAATTTATTGCATTTACATTATGCTTCAATGTATGCAGAATATCAATAATTGCTTTTTATATTCATGCAATGTTATACTCTTTGTATACTGATACCCTTTGCTGAAAATGAAAATAAATGAAATGGCATGAAATGAATTAAATTGAATCAGTACAACATTTGTTTTTTTTTTTTTAAAGATATGCTTATTTGAGAGCAACTCTGGAATTTTCATCATCTAAAATGTGTTGACAATTTTAGAATTGTTCAAGTTGAGCAATTTAGAGACTCTTACCAAATCTGCAACCAAGGCAAACAATACATATGAACAACAGAGGCTTTAAATCAAAGGTGACTCTAAAACACCAGCAATGAATAGGAAGAATTTCAATAAAAAGATACCACACCATACCACATTGATATGAGTTCTAGGTCTTTATTGGTTAAACCTTCCACTCTTGGCGACTTTCCAGTATAAAGAATGAATCCCAGGAAGATCGAAGTCACATCAGCTTTTCTTTCTTCTTCCTTTTTCGCTTCAGACTTCCCTTTAAGAGTGATCAGTGTAATTGATTCTGAATTCCTAGAGGGGCTTTGACTCTGCTGATGGCGGAATTAATTTTGTTCTTGCGATGCACACATCTCGCTGTCTCTCCCCTCCTGTGGGATTGGATGTGAAGAGGGGATCGTTGACTCTTCTCATCTCTGTAACACCAGGATTAACCATTATCTGGCTCATCTCATAAAACAAGACTAATGATATTGGAGATTGCTCTGTTGTGATATATTGTATTTATTTTGCCTCTGCCCGAGCGTCCCTTCTGCTCCTCAATGAGACAGTTGTTTTAATGACTTTGTCAATTGACTCTTGGTTTGCAAATCCTAGTGTGCTCTTGGGAGGTGACCAGGAAAATTCTATGAAGATTTTCTGTGAAAAAAAAAGAGAGAAGATATATATGAATATATAATACGTGTATGTACATAGATGTGATAGTATAGTCAGAAATCATATTAGGAAGATAAATGCGCATAAAGCACCTTTCTGCAATATAACATTAACAGATTTCTAACTTTGTTTATAAATTTTTCTTGCAGTGAAGTAGGCCAATCATATATCAACTTGAAGCCTAGCATCTGGCGAATTCATATCTGCCAAAAACCACACACACGAAAGATGTATTTTCCTGACATTATATGGCTTTCCTGGTATTACATTACATATATCTCACAAGCAAATTTGGAGCTGCGTTTGGATGGCAAATATGACCTTATTTGTTGCTTGAATATGGCCGTGGAATATGACCTTGGATCCATAAATTTGTCCTGAAGCAAAAAAAGAAAAAAAAAGAAAAAAAGGCAAATCATCAGGTGACATTTTTCTTCCTAAAATAATCATACTCATTCCAAGTACCAATATCAGTGCAGACAGTGATTTGCAATGATGACAGATCTGTCAATATAGGTTGCTTGTCAAACAGTATTGAGAAATGTATGGAATTTTATGTGGTGATGATAATGATACCTTCTTTTTCTAACATTGTGCAAATTTGCTCAGAGTGATTGATAGTATATCACTCCTGCCACTGGAATCAGGCCAGAGCTATAAAAGTAGTGCCCTAACTTCTTTCTCCTTAGCAGGGTTAGATGTAGCTTTTTGCTAAGGGGTGGGGGTGGGGTTGACCCAATGATGATGGGTCATAACAAGCGAAGCAAAGCAAAGCACACACACAAAAAAGTTTTTACATTTTTTGCTGCCATTTCTCTCCCAAAATTAGTAGACAAGCAAAAAAAAAAAAAAAAAAAAAAAAAAAAAAAGGAAAAGAAAAAAAAAAGGAGGGGGGTTCACCCCTTAAACCCCAAAACAAAACAAAGAAAAAAAAAAAACCCAGGAGCTCAACTAGGGTTTAAACCCCCTAAATGCCCTCACCCTAGATCTGCCACTGCATGGGGAGCATTCTCACCTAGCTGTTATTTCTGTGTGCATTCATGCTAAATCTAATTACCTTAACCCATTCTGTACTGGAGACCTAGGTCAGTGTATTTAATGCTATGGGATTTTTTGGGCCAATTAGCACTCAAAGCACAGGAGAGGTTAACCCTTTATGTGCCATGTTGTAAACCCCCTGTGTGCCACGTTATTCTGACACAGCAACGTATTCTGTTCATCAAATCTATATAACTTTTATAGATTTTTTTTTTTTATTTTTTTACCCTGGACACATAATGAGCAATGTTGTAGAGAAAATGGCAAGCTTACTTTGATGTAAATTGTATGACAAATCTATGATTGTTTTTCTTTCCAGTGACCAGTAGCTACATTATTGTAGAGGCATGACTTTTGCGCATAAAACAGTGACAGTAACTTAGAATTTACTTGCAAATCCAGTAGGGAACACCACTAATGAATAGTCAATTGCCACATAAAATGTAAGCTATCTGTGACAGGAATGGAAATGCGAGAAATGCTTTCATTGTATTGTGGCATTTGGCGATTTATTGATCGGTTGGGTGGGTTTGTGCATTTGAGCAGAATATGCGAACTTGGCATGCCGTCAACTGAGTCAGGCATGCGAACGTGGCACATAAAGAGTTAACATTCAGTTCCCTATTGGGTATCCACACCTACATGTGGCTAGAGAAGAGTATAAGGGAAATCATCTGCACAGGGAAGCAGGTGCGTAGGCAGGGTTTGAACCCTATACCTTCTTGTTGCAAGCAGAGTGTGTATCCACTGGACCAAGACACCTCCGCACTGGTAACCAGTCAGATCACAATTAAGTCTTTCTCCATGAAGAGTGAATACCTATACGAAATGCCTTAATTAGAACAGAGAGTATTCAGGCTTAGAAGGAAGTAGGTTAAATGCAAAAATCCTGAAGTAGAACACTTGACATACACACAGATGTTTTCATATTCCTTTCCAAGCGCTCTTAGTAAGGATTACTAGGCTGAGATTAGCCTTATTTTTCAAATGTAAATGGGGTCTATGTATTCATGAAAGATGACTCCAACCATGAACAAGGCCCTGAATTAAAAAAAAAAAATGAGAGAGAGAGAGAGAGAAAGAAAGTGAGATGTTATTCGAACGTCTGTGCAAGCGGCAGGCCATGCAATGATGCGACTCATCAGTCGACTTTCGTTGCCGTGACGATTAAGTCTAATGGAGCATCCCGCAGTCTGGTCATGGAGAAAATTTTTCGGGAGATTATAATGCTGACAGAGCAGTGATATGGCTTACCTGGTCACCAGAAGGGCATACTTAATAGAAAATTTATTTTCACTGTAAGAAGCTGTGCCTGTAGCTTGTAAATAACATCATACTTTTCTCTGATTCTTTATCTTTTGTCAAACTTTGCTTCATTTATGATATGCAAAGTAAATTCAATACAAAATTTGTTATTATCATTTTTTTTTTCTACTTGTACTGTACTGATATATTGACATGCAATGTGGAAACTGTGTTTTGATTCCTAAATATAATTACATGGAAATATCTGTCTATGGCTGTTTGGCCCTTTGCTGTGAATACTAGCAGATGAAAGAAGATAGAAAAAGAAAGAGAGATACAGAAAGAGAAACAGAGAAGGAAAGATAGAGAGATAGACAGAAATGCAAAATCGAAAGAGAGATAGAGAGAGAAAGAGATAGACAAAATATATCATCTCTATGGCTATTTGGCTCTTTGCTTCTAATGCTTTGAATACTAGCAGATAAAATAAGATAGAAAAAAGAAAAACTCATATAGAAAGAGAAACAGAGAAGGAAAGATAGTAAGAGATAAAAAGAGAGAGAAATACATATATAGAGAGAGAGGGAGAGAGAGAGACGGGAAGAGGGAGTATGTGGTAAGATGTATCGAAGCATTAGCTTCCTGAACCAAACTACTGAGGGAGCGGTGCATTATTGATCCTTGAATTAGTGTTGCTTCTCTGAGCTCATCAGTTATCTGTCCTTTTCACCAAGCCAGAAAGTCTCTTGTGGTTTTTGTTTTTGGAAGGCTTTTTTTTTTTTTTTTGGAGCTCTTAGTCGCTTGTCTCTTCCTGGAAAGCCATTAACATATTATGCTGTACTACCTTTTTTTTTTAATCCCTTTGTAGGTTGGGGGAGGGGATGGCACAGGACAGGACAGGGAAGGGGGGGTTGAGGTAGCTAGGGGGGGGGGGAGGTAGCTAGGTGGGGGGGGGGAAGGAATTCAGTGAAAACCAGAAACGATTGTTTCAGTCTTGTCAGTCACTGGTTTATCACACATTAGATCAACAAACTTTAACCCGTTCGGTGTGGGAACCTGCTGGCCTGTGTATTAATTCCATGGGCATTTCAAAATTCAGTATGGAATGGGTTAAATTCTGGTGAATTAAACAAGCCAAGTCTCTGTGGTCTCAGAAATACATGTCCCAAGTCTCATTGAAAAGATGATTGTATTCATCATCATCAGAGCCAACATATTAGTACCAAACACACCAGCAATTTCATTATTATCACCAAATAGAAGAACAAGATCATTTGTACATAATGCTGCCCATATTAGATATGCTTTGCCATAGGTGTGCAAAAAGTATTGTGTTTTCAACATTGAATCATTCTACACAAACATGAAAAAGAAGGGGAAAAAAATCTCATGAAATTTTGGAGGTTGGATCTATTTCTGTTCTTCACCACTTTCCAAGAATTGCATCGATAGAAATGGAATTTAGTAACATACATCTTTCAGCAACCTAAGAAAAAAGACAAAATATATTATTTTTCACTCTGTCTCTTTTTCTCTCCCCCTCTTTGTCTTCCTCATTAATTCTCTTTAGGAAAATTGCCAAAGAAAGAATTGGAAAAATTCCCAGACCGACATGGACACCTGCTGATATTCATTCTTTTTGTTGACAAAAAATGAGAATGAAAATAAAATGAAGTGAACTGGATTCATGGTTTGGTTTCATGTTTATTGTTCCACATCTCAAACATAAATAACATGATACAATTGATTGAACATACGACTAGACATAGCATCGTAATTAAAAGAAGAAGACAAGAGAAGACCATTTTCCAAACATGAAATGTGGGGGACCTACTAAAAAGCAGAGTTTGTAATTTATAGGTCCCTTGATCAAATCTTGGTCTTGTTAAACAATTGGATTGAATATAAAGATAAAAAAGAAAGGAAGAAAACAAAGGCCGAATAGTCAACCCCAGAAACAGACCACAATTTTTTTCCTTATCAGAATAACCCACATTTCCTTTCATGAGAGCTGACAGAGTAAATGATGCACCCTTTTACCAATTTGCTTCCGAGATATGGATGCATTATTTTCTATTTGGCAGACCAAATGAAATTTTTGAAGCTACAAAATTTACTTGTTACCCCTGTGGGAGATGATAAAACATTACAAATTTTTCATTTATTTCAGTTGACAGCATGAATATATTTGTGGTTGTTGTACCTTATGAGAAAATATCCCCCAAATCATAGAATAATGATTTGCATTGAAGATATCTTTTTTTTGACTGAGTTAGAAATGTAAGAAACTGTTAGATAACAGATAGATAAAATGAATTGGCAAAGTGATACAAAACTATTATTGATCATGTGTATGCAAACTTGAGTTGATATGCCAAGCGAGAATCTCCCCAAAATGATTTTGCGATCAACATTAGATGCATTTATGAAATCATTTAGCAGAGCAAAATATATGCTAAAATTCTATCATTCTTTACTCTCCTGTCTGAGAACATGTATGCTTTGAAATCATTTCTTTCATCAGGATAGAATAGGGTCCTTCATTTTTATTCTTTCTTTAATCAGGGTTTAGCTGTGTCAAGACTGCAGTTGCCTGTGTCCAGGTCAAGGTGCATACAAGTTTCGTTGTAGATCATGGGCAGTTGTGAGTGTCCCTGTATTTTGATGTCAAGTCCATGTCAATGATTGTACATAATGATATTATCTAGAGACTTCACTTACTGACTTTAATACCAGATGACATATAGTACATCTGTCCAGATTTGTGGTATATATGATGTGAACAGTTGAGATGCAAGGTGGCTTTAACATGTTTGAATTCAAACATAAATATATCCTGATAGGTTTGTTTGTTTGTTTGTTTGTTTAGTTTAGTTTTTTTTTTCATCTGAGAAGATGGCAGTATAGCCCATATTTAGCTGCACTATAGTTGATCTTCCATGGGATTCAGTTGGATGTAAGATTTCACTTACAAAGATGTGCTTCTCGTCTTTCTATCTATCTATCTATCTATCTATCTATCTATCTATCTGTCTATCTATCTATCTATCCATCTACATATATCTATCTATCTGTCTATATATCTGTATGTATGTATGTGTATGCAGGATATACACACACACATCTCTCTCGGTCATCCATGTGAAACAGTAACAGTAATGGCAAACACTCATTTCACAGCAAATGGCATGCTCTTTTTTTTTCTTTTTTCTTGAGCATCTTCAGTTCAGAATTGTGGGAGTGTGAATTTGTATGTTCCCGTGGGTTGGGTACACCCGTATCATGGGCCCGTCTCATCCCACGCTTCCTGTAGATATGCAGATTATGCGATGCGGATGCTGCATACTCTTTCAGCAAACCATTCTCTCCCCCTTGGCCGGCTCGTGAATGTGTCGCGATCGATCTGCCGGCAAATCGCCGCAATTAAGGAAATGAGGTACATTGGCATGGGAGTGTGCTGGTTACAAAAAAAAAACAAAACAAAACAAATGAGAGAAGAAAAGAAAGACAACTGCAGGCTGTTTCCAGTTTGCTTCTTGTTCTTTTTTTAAGATATGTTCTCCATGCTCTTGTCACCGATGAGCGGAAGTGGGCAATATGGAGCCAGAGGGAGAAAAGAAGTGAGATGCAAATATAAAAAGATATGTTCGCATGAAAGGGCAGTAATTACCAACAGCAGCTAACCCAAAACTGTGCAGAACAAATGAAATGAGGCCTGAATTGTAATGATCCTTCCAATTGTTAGAGCATGTATTGATTTTTTGTTCCTCTCTGTGAATGGGGGATGTGACTCTGTAGCATCGATTCCATGGTTATAGCACTCCATAATTTGATGATTCAAGCTAGAAGCTGTGTAAGTTTCCCTTTAGAGAACTGCATGATAAGACAATGTCTAGGTGCTCTGTAGAAGTAGTTCATATTCCTAATTTATTACAGTGCAGCAGAAGTGTGATTAACCCATTACCTATGGCAATCTAGTGGGTCTGTACAAAGTCTAGGTGATTTCCATAACCTAGTAGTGAAAGGGGTAAGACACATATGCAATATAATAGAGAACATTGGTTTTGGTTGTAAGTAAATGTGTTTTACAGCACTTGGCCTTGTGTGAGGGAATAAATAATATGTGTTTCACATTCGTTTAAATGTCATCATCCAAGCTCAAAGTTGAGTTGAACTGTACATTTGAATTGCTGTAACCTATGGAATGTTTCTTCATGTGCTTATTGTACGGTACAGTGAATAATGGATTCGCAAGGTAAAACTAAGAGAATTATAACTGTCTTTTGAGATGAGATCACTGCCAGTCATGCTGCTGAAAGCTTGACTGAATAGCCAGTAAAAAGCTCAATGTGCATTAATATACCTTTCAACAATATTGATTTCGGACATGAAATTCATCACTGTTATCATTTCTTTATATTTTTGGAGTTAATGGGGGTTGAGGAAAGACAGTGAAATACACTCATGAATCCATGCAAGTTTGTCTGCCCAAGGTTGAAACATTAGAAGTATGTTTATGTGAAACTGGAGTAGTAGTGTAATCACTACTCTGTCTGATGGCACTGATGGCTCAGTGTAGGCCGAACTTGCAGCAATAGACGGAGGATTTCTCCTCCTCCTCCCATCTTCCTCCTCCCAGCCCTCCCGCCTCTCTCATCACAGGTTGCTCATAGAGGAAGAAACCAGAGTTGGTACATCTAATTGTGCAAGACATGCTCTCTCCTGAGCATCCCCCAATTAGATCAGCTAACCTTGAAAACAAACATGTTGTCAGCCACTCCAGTCGGCACGAACGCCGTTTTGTCCGCCTTCACTCCAATCTTCAACTATCGGCACGGAGATAACAAAAATACACACAAAAAAAAACATGCAAAAGAAAAAGAAATTGTGAAAGATGCTAAGGAAAGGAAATTCACACGGAGACATCCGTCCTCTATGCAAAAAAAGAAAAAGAAAAAAAGACAACACTCTTCCTATCTTTCTTCTCCACAAAATTCATTACCAGTGAATATGCTTGTATAAACAGGGAGTCTAGAGGGTTGCCGTGGCAACGCTGGTGTCCTCCTACAGCAGTTCTCTGTCTCCTTGCCCATCGTACAGACTCGCTGGAGTGTAATTAGATTTAGGCTGGGCCTAACATGGGAGAGGGCCTCAGATTTCTCGCGATGATGAGGGCAGGAGAAGTGGAAAGGATTACGAGTTGGATGAAAGAGTGATCGGGAGAGAACCCCCCCCCCCCGCCCCCCTTGAGGGTGACTGAAGAGAGAATGCCTAGCCAATGAGTTAGACATGAGATGAGCATATTAATGACAGAGGGAAGATGAAGGACTAGAGCCATAGAGATGAACAAATAGATGTCCATAGAAATCAACATCTAGATGGAACATGCCGTGTTTAATCCCGACCATGAATTGCGGCTGAGGAAAAATGTCATTAGAATTAAGCAGCTAGAAAGAGACCTGCATGATTTGCTGTTTTCATGGTCTGTAAATTATTTGGTTAATCAGAGAGGCAGAATGACGTAGATGAAAAGCCTGACCTGCACAAGATATCGCAATTAGGGTGATAAACACAAAGATGGAGAGAGAAAAGAAAAAAATGAATGTGATTTACATTTCACTACTATGGAGCTGCGTGAGGAGCTTTTGATATCCATGTCTTCTTATCTTTTTGTCTGCTTGACAGGCATGTATATGTTCATATTGGGTGGTATGGGTGACTGTTAGGCATTAAAAAAAGTAAATCGCTATTGTTTAGTGACTTGGGATGATTACCATGTGTAAATTCTAAGTAGGGAAGTATATCAGAGATACCTACCATTTCCTCTTTCTCCTTGTTGGATGATAATTTTTTCTTTAACTTCACATTGCTCCTTAATGTAGACTGTTTTCTTTCTTCCATTCAGTGTACTTTAATTCCCCTTCGCATGTAAACATGGCGCAGGAATCTCAGTAACCTGAAATGCATTTGTGAGATGTCCCGACTGCATTTTCTGTGCAATGACTTTGCAGTGCAATTCGATCACGCCCTCGCTTGTTGACCCTGTAAGAACAGGAAGAGGAGGTGGTGACCTTGAAGAAAAAGACGAGATACTCGTCGTTCACGTGTCATTCTCATTAAAAGACGCCACCACCTAGCACAATTGGATGACTACTGATCCCTACAGGTCGATGCAGTGAAACGTGGATGGAGCAGCAATTATGCCTGATCGTCTGCCAGTGATGGGTCTATTAGATCACACATCATGTGCTTTAAATGAAAAAAAGAAGTGACCCCAAACTCTCTCTTCCTCCCCTCATTTCATTCCAAGTCAAGGAATAGCTCATCCACTTCGTTCGCTAGTTTCTTCAGTGATAAAAGGAGTCGAGGGTAATAGAAAAATGAGAGCTGTATTAGTGGTTTGATGAGAAACTGATGCCCTTGTACAATCTCAAGCTCATTTCATTCAAGTCTGAAGTAAATGTCAATGTTCTTGTTGGAAGTGATTGAATTAAAATCGAATGATGTACATTCAAGTCATTCATTTTAGATGAGGAAAACATGTGATAAAAGCCAAGCATAACACAAAAGATGTGTGATATAAGACAAGCAACTGTTGATATTAACTAAGAAATAAGTGAGGGGAGGGGAAGGGGATGCTTGTATCCTGAAACAAATTCTGGTCACCAGAGATTTTGATGATTGATTTTCAATTTGTGGTCACCCTTTTGTTGATCAGAAAGTACTGTGAAATGAGGAATGTTTGCGCTCATTTTAATTTCACAAATTTTGCAATTCGTGAAATTTAAATGCATGTGAAAATTCTTGTCTCCACTGTACGCATTGAATGTTAAAGGCAACTTGCAAAAATTTCTTGCCGCAAAAAATGCTGTTGGGTATTTCACAACTCAATTAGATGGCCAGAATATGAGACATTATTCAGGCTTCCCATTGTTTCTTCTGAATTTTACCAACTTTCTTTGGTCGCCACAATATGACATTTCTTTGACATTTCTTCAATGTGCTTCTTTGTGATGATAGAGTTGCCACTTCATAAGTTACATCAGTGAAATGCAGACATCTACATTTAGCTTTTTAAGATGAGAGTTAAGAGGACCACAATTCCCATGAATGTGATCAGTTGTAATGAGAGGAAATGCTAAGGTGGGGAAATGAAGTCATCTTGATGACACCTCATACATGTGGTAATCTTCTGAAGATGTGAAAATATGACAGTGGTAGTATGTCACACCTATTAATGTTGTCTGTGTAATAGTACCATTTTCTTTTCATTAGTTTATTCTAGCAATGATCTGTCTTTGTCATCATTGTTGTTCAGATTAAAATAGAAAAAAACAACAATGCCGAATCCATCATCACCGTGATTATCTTCATTGTGATTATGATCGTCATCATGGCGACTACTTCCTGTTTACTTGGGACAACTAAAACTTGTTGTTAGAGTTGCTAGAAATATTCATGGGCACTTGTCTATGAAAAGCATAGGACCCTTGAATAAATATGTCCATTTTAGATATAAGTCAAAGTAGTATCTGGTGTACTCCCTTGTTCATCGTTCTTCTTTATTCTAGGTTAGCAGATATCTTAGTGTTTTTATCACTCTCATTGTAATATTTGCTTATCTTATCATTATGATCTTCATTATCATCTCATCTTACGTTTTCATCAGAGCCCTGTCTTTCACTGGCTATGCAAACTTTCGTGTGATATGTTCACCATTAGATGAACTCTTCTAGTGTTGTAAAACTCTAGACATTGTTGCCATAGTGACGAGGCGGATGTTCTCAGGCAACTGAACCATCTAATCACTCTTCAGCTGCGTAATCATGGCTGCACACTCCCCACGGACTGAGTGAAGCGCAGGGCTTTCCGTCTTCCGGCAACACCGGACATGTCGGCTGGCATGCATAAATGACCGATCCGACGTCGGTTTATGTAATTTGATAAGAACAGACCCTAGTGTAAAGGAGGAAGAGAATTTAAGGAGGAAATGGAGAAATAATAATGACATATCTGCAGTCATCCTGAATGATTTGAGGAAGATGAAGAAGAGAAATGAAGTAGCAGAAGAAGAAAAAAAACAGAAGGTCGAAGGAGAAGGGGGAGGAGGATCAAGGAAAAACAAACAGTCAAATACAGCACTTCAATGAGTTGTTGCTAAAATATAAGAAATTCATCACCTAAATCAATACCTTGTTCATTTTCAAAGTGTGAGCAGACATGAAACAATTGGAAACAGGTTGTCTCATAATGGTTCGGGGAAAAAAGCAGTCTTTCTCATTCTTTCTGTCAAAGCATAATTATTCATATCTATGGAGGTTGTTCTTCTTTTCCTTACTCAATATTGTATAGCGGTTTCTATAATATCAGCCTTTACTCATTAATGGAAGAGGTGAACTGAACACACTTTTGCACGTGTTAAGACTGACTGAATGTGTGTATATTGAGATTATATTAACCACAGTAAGGAACACATTTGAACATAGTGCATGCAACATGCACATGAACACACACGCACACACAGACATGCACATGCGAGGTTGGTGATGGATGATTAATTAAGGGGCTAGAGGATCAAATAGATTATATCACAGAGCATACAAGGAACCATATCAAGACAGGGAAGTGATATTGCTCACACCTTGAGTTAGATATAAACAGTTACAATCAGAAGTCTGCAACAGGATGAATATCAAATTTTGTGGAAATTGAATGCTCTACTGCTTCATGCAGTCTTCTTGACACGTGAGTCAAATAATCTTGAGATAAATCTGTACTTTTGCAGTGATTAAAAATCATGGTGAGTTTCATCTCATCATGTCTTTAGAGTGTCATAGACATAGCAATCATCTGTATGTATGTGTGTGTGTGTGAGTGTGTGTGTTTGTGTGTTTTTGGAGTAATGTTGGCAAGCGGACATTCTCTGCCTGTGATGTGGGTAGAGATAGGAAGTTGTGTTAAAGGTTAAAAGTTGATATAAATTATTAGCACTTCCTTGGGATGCGGGAACAGTTGAAATGTTGTGAGCAACACCGGAAGCTTGTCTTTTGAGGATGTGCAGTGGCATTTGGTATCCCTCAACGGCCGACGCCCCTTTTTGTTTTATGGCAGCCCGGATCGGCTTGTCAGTGCCACTGTACATGCAGGGACATAAAATCGCTGCAACGGCCTTATGGCTGTCCGTGCCGGGAAATCGCGATTGGAAATCAGTCGCCGAATATTCATGCACGAGCTGTTCCCTGGTCATGGACTGACCCGTGTATACTTTTCCGCTGTTATTCTTTCCTCTCCCCCCCCCCCCCTTTCCTCGTTTTACTGGCACCTTGTTTGGCGGCGGCCACTTACGCCGCATGACGGGGGAATTAGTACAGGTGATTGCCGACAGAGTGCATGTGTATGCACCACTCCGGGGCACCGCGGCACGTGTGTGCGCAATTTTTCTTTTCCCAGACGGCGAAAGAGAGAGATGGAGCGAGTCCAATCTGGGTGGCTTTGATATTCATTGAGTTGAGATGCATGTAAATGGGCAAATTATCCCTTTCACGAGAGGACATATGTCTTTTGAGTTGAGATCTTCATTACGTCCATGTTTCAGTCATCAAAGTATGCCCCCATGTACCGAAAAGCCGCACAGAACAAGAGAGTACAATAGTGACATTTCATTATTTTTTTTTGCTTAATACTTCAGGGGATAATGTTGCTAGGTATGGGACATTATCATCATTGTCATTATGGTTATTATTATGTTGATTATTATTATCAATGAAGTCGTACTTCATAACACTGATCCTGAGCATTAAATGTATGATTATGGTATGCTGAGTATGAACATCGACATTGATGTTAGGAAACATTTTTTTTTTGTCTGTGGCTGTTTTTGTTTTTTGATGTGATAGTGAATTAAATCAAGAGAAATACAGTATGAACCCTGACCTATCATATGTTAAACTTGGTAGTACTATCGACTTCTTCGTGCTCTTTCCACAATGAATTTTGGGACAAAAATACTCCCAAAAATCTTCTGTTAGTCACATACATGCTGTTCATAGTTACACTGCACTTGCTTCATCTTTATGTGGGTAATCTTCTGTTGACAATCATTGCTGACTACATACTAGTAAATCTGTCTGTTTTAACCTTAATGAGTAAGTTGTCCTCATGATGGTAATCCTTGTCGTCATCTTGCCTGACGGGGAAAAAATAGGACGAACAAAAATGGGCTCTTCTAGTAAGAGGAGGGAACAGGAATAGATGGCAGTTATTAAGCAAACTGGCTTCTCAGCTTTTGTTTTGATGGGCAAATAGACAAACATTGGTCTGTGCACGAGATGGAGAGAACACGCCAGTGTTTGCTTCCCCCTGCCCTCCACACGACCAGGGCATCCCTTAAGACTCCGGCACATTGATGCATCACAAACAATCCACTCGCTGGTTGCCTGGCAACGGAGATGGAATTCAATAACAGTGTTCCCTGCTGGAAATGGAAATATGAAATTATGCTAACTGCTCTGTTGACTGGGGTGGAAAGTTTGTTTGTGAGCAGCACCTGGCTTGAGTCAAGTCTCTAGTTTGCCCTTTATTTGGAGAGGCGCTTGGCCGGATATTGCACGGCCATTTTAGTAGCAATCACTTGGTTTCCCCTGAAGAACTTCACAGCAAAGATAGTCAGATCTGACCCATTGGTAATATTACAATGGAGCAATCCTACAGTCAGAATATTGTGTTACAAAAGGGATTGAATTATGTTGTCATTCATTCATGACATGATACAGATTGTCAGGATTACATAGTCATCCATTGATTACACAAAAGGGATTGTCAGGATTATGTAGTCATCTATTGACTACACAATAGTGATAGTCAGGATTATGTGGTCTTTCATTGACTATAGAATAGAGACTGTCAGGATAATGTAGTCGTCAATTGATTACACAGTAGGGATTGCCATGGTTACATAGTCATCCATTGACTTCACAGGAGGAATTGTCAGGATTATGTAGTCATCCATTGACTACACAGTAGGGATTGTAAGGATTATGTAGTCATCCATTGACTACACAGGAGGGATTGTCAGCATTATGTAGTTACCCATTGACTACATGGTAGGGATAGTCAAGATTATGTAGTCATGTGATATTGACTACACAACAGGCATTGTCCCAATTATATAGTAATCTTTTGACTTCATAGTATTGATTGTCAAGATTAAATTGATGACACATTAGTGATTGTAAGGATTATGTAGTCGTTCATTGATAATTTGATTCAAGACATTGAAACTGACAGGTGAACAAAAGCATGTCGGTTGATGTCCTGAGCATATCTGCTGTCCTTTGCCATGCAGTTGGCTCAATATAAAGTCTAAGGAAATGTAAAGAATTGGAGGGAACAGGTCAAGTAACCACTTGTTAACCCGCTGAAGAAGAGTCCCGAGTATACTCGGGCAAGCGTCTATGGGAAATGCGTGTTGTTGCAAAATCAAATCGTCCTCAACAGATCAAGTTTAACCTGTTCTGCCCCAGTGACTGTGGACAGTGTGTATAAGGCTATGAGGTTTCCTGTGCTGATCAGTGTCACTCAAAGCACATAAGGGGTTAATCAGCTGAGTTGAGAGAGGAAAAAAAAGGCAGCTAGTTATTAACTGGGAAAGAGTTTTTTTTTTTTAATGATGTATCAAATGCACAGTGTTGCAAACCGAGTGATGATCTTCTGGCAATGCTCTTCCTTGTAGGTAAATAGGTCAATAGTTGGAGAGGTGAGCAGGTAGATAGGTAGGTAGGGAGATAGGTAGATGAATAAATAATGGGATTGAAAGATGGAAGGTATTCAGTTGAAAAGTGATCGAAAAGGCCATCTATTTTCCAGAGATGGATAGATGGTTGGATAAACGAGACAAATTTTTGGTGATTAAGTATGCGCTTCGCTGTACGAGTAGGAGAAATATGCAGAAATGCCTGAAGAGCATGAGAAAATGGAACCAGTAAAGGGTTATGTCCACAGGAAGGGAGTATTTTTGATAGCAGTAAGGGAGCAAGAGATAGGAAGGTAAAGGGAGTATAGGGAGATATGAAAACAGAGAAAGCAAAAAGATAGAAGATAGAGACTAGGAGATACAAAGGCAGATATAAACAAGATAGAGAAGAATGAGAAAGAGGTAAAGTGGTGAACATGGGATATAGAAAAAGAGATATGAATGCAGATATGAATAAGATTGAGGAGAAATATACAAAGATACAGGGAGATAGAAAAAGATTGAGAGTAGAGTAAGTGATACTATGCACAGGGAGATAGAGAAAGAAAGTGGATAGAGGGACATATGAAAGCAGACATAAATATGATAGAAGAGAGAGAGATATATGAATACAGAGAGATAGAAAAAGATACAGAGCAGAGAAAGATAGGAAGAGAGAGATAAATACAGAGAGATAGAAATAGAGAGAGAGAGAGTATAGGAAGATAGGAAGAGACATAGATGAATGCAAAGAGATAGAAAAAGATACATGCAGAGTAGAAAAATATGAGAGAGAGAAAGATAAATACAAAAAGATAGAAAGAGATAGTGAATATAGGGAGATAGGAAGAGAGAAAGATAGGAGAGAAGAAATAGACATACAGTGAATTGCAGGAGAATGACTATCAGAGTGTGCTTGAGAAAGTTACACAGTGAAGTACAGACAATTATCAACATGATTTGAAGGTACTGGTTCCTCACAGTTCTACAGACAACAGCGGTTACAATTTTTGACAGATTCTAGTGAATTCACTAACAACTGAAGGCATGTATGCACAATGAAGGGTAAAGAAACTGAAAAGGGGATGAGAGACAAAATTAGTTAGATGAATATTCATTATTGTCACCGCTGAACGAGTTCGAGCAGGGGACTATGAAACGGGCTCCGTACGTGTGTGTGTCCGTCGGTCTGTCCGTCGGTCTGTGCGTCCGTGTGTGATCAAAATGTTCAATTTGCTACTTCTCTGTCATTTATGAGCCAATTTTGATTCTGTTTGCTTTACTGTAAAAGTGGATATTTTCGCGGGACTAATTTTTCGCGCTAGGCCGGGTCAGAAGAGTTTCGCGTGTTTTTAATTCCGCGGAATCAAGACATCACGTACAGGAACGTATGGCAAGCAAAAATATTCGCGTGTTTTTATTTTCGCGCTAGTTTCTGGTTGCGCGAAATGCGCGAAAATTTTAACACCGCGAAAATTTCCACTTTTACAGTATATGATAGCACTACATGGGAGCTTTGAAACTTCTACACAGAATTTCAGTTGTGACCTTTGACCTTGACCTTTGACCTATATTGTACATTTTGCTTCAAAATGCTACTCCTTCGCCATTTCTAACCCGATTTCGATTCTGTTTGCTTTATGTGATGGCACTAGGTGAGGGCTTCAAAACTTCTACACAGAATTTTGACCTTTGACCTTGATTTTTGACCTATATTGTACATTGGCTACAAAATGCTACTCCTTCGCCATTTCTAACCCGATTTCGAGTCCGTTTGCTTTATGTGATGGCACTAGGTGAGGGCTTCAAAACTTCTACACAGAATTTTGACCGTTGACTTCTTTGACCTTTGACCTTGATTTTTGACCTACATTGTACATTTTGCTACAAAATGCTACTCCTTCGCCATTTCTAACCCGATTTCGATTCCGTTTGCTTTATGTGATGGCACTAGGTGAGGGCTTCAAAACTTCTACACAGAATTTTGACCTTTGACTTCTTTGACCTTTGACCTTGATTTTTGACCTGCATTTTACATTTTGCTACAAAATGCTACTCCTTCGCCATTTCTAACCCGATTTCGATTCCGTTTGCTTTATGTGATGGCACTAGGTGAGGGCTTCAAAACTTCTACACAGAATTTTGACCGTTGACTTCTTTGACCTTTGACCTTGATTTTTGACCTATATTGTACATTGGCTACAAAATGCTACTCCTTTTCCATTTCTATTAAACCCAATTTCGATTCCATTTTCTTTTATGTGATGGCACTAGGTGAGGGCTTCAAAACTTCTACACAGAATTTTGACCTTTGACTTCTTTGACCTTTGACCTTGATTTTTGACCTATATTGTACTTTGGCTACAAAATGCTACTCCTTCGCCATTTCTAACCTGATTTTGATTCCGTTTGCTTTTTGTGATGGCACTAGGTGAGGGCTTCAAAACTTCTACACAGAATTTTGACTTTTGACTTCTTTGACCTTTGACCTTGATTTTTTACCGATATTGTACATTTTGCTACTAAATGCTACTTCCGGCGGGGACATATTTTACGCACCGCGTAATTTCTACTTTTCCTTGTTATGTGAATATTCATTCATTATGTAGTGACTATAATGCAGCTTGGCTTCAAAACTTATAGTGTGATTATGCTATATGTTGATATATTTAGAATTTTGTATTTTGCTTTTTTAGCATGATATTTTGTATGCTCATCTTTATTGAAAATGAAAATTGATAAATAGAATGAAGTACAATAACATATAGAAAAGTATGAAGTATTTTTTGTCGCAAAACCATTGAGTTATTAAGTAGTTTCCAGTTGATCATCTCCAGAGAAGATTCTGTATGTAATCTAATTAAAAAATCTGTGTCCAAATTCCGTGCTGAAATATTAGCTGTAATAAATCAGGTGCCAAACTAAGAAATCGAAGCAAACAGTGCTGTGCTTTGTCGCATGAAAATTTAGGGAAAAAGAGCATAATATCAGAACCTTTTCCAGACTATTTCCAAACATGCAGTGGTAGTGGAAAAAAAAGAAAATATAAAAACAGCATCAAACTCTAAAGCATATTAATGCCATGTTTGATAGAGGGTTTCCCCGCCAATGCTCAGACCAGACAGACAGACAGACAGACAGACAAACACACAGCTGTGAGTAACATTCTGTCGCCACTCACTGAAAATGTCGATCTCCGCTTGGCTCAAACGTTCCCACATGTTTTCATCATTATGAAACGGCTTTCCTCGTTTCGTTGATGACTGTCGGGTCAATTGCTCCGCAAGAAATCATCAGACATGGACGACATGGGTTTTGCTTGTGTCCTGTGCTGATGGATTCTGTGTCAGTCCAGTGGTAGCCATGGTAACACACATAGCTACAAAAGAAAGGACAAAAAAGAACAAATGTGAAATGGAGGTGTGAAGAGATTATTCGTATTGAACCGTGAAGTTAAATGCTTTATATGAAGGCAGCAGAAGAAAATAACCTCTTTAGCTTGAAGAAGATATATCTAAAACTATGCTAAATGATTTATCAACTGTAGAGGTGTATTTTCCAGTGTTTTATGTATACTATTTTGTTATCTTCTGACAATGCCTCTTTTTTAATTGTTCTGAAATCCTTTCTAAAATGCAAAAAGATGTAAACATTGATATGACAATCAATGCATTTGAGGGCTTTGTTCTTCAGATAGTAGAAACTGTGATGGGTCAATATAATGTACGTGTAGTTGGCGTAATTGATTTTTGTGACAACTTTTCAAAGGTTTGATTTGATGGAAGAAGCAACACTGGAATAGAGAAGGTAAAAATAGCAGGAGCTTGCAAAGTTCAACAGCAACATCCATCAAATGGGAGCTGAACACACACACACACACACACAATCTTACACAAACACACTCACTGACACACTCATATACCCATACAAGGATACTCGAGCCTTTGAGGGCTAATAATATGGACACATCCACCATATACTCAGTGGTTTTATTACCATCTTATGGCGGACTCGAAGTCCAGATGTTTTATGAGAGAGCCTTAATCGGTTGCACTTTCACCTGAATTCGTGCATTAGCACCACAGAGTAAACTATACCTATATAGACAAGCAGGGATTGTTTCCACATGATGGTATCATGTATAGTGTCACCTATTTCAATGCATTTTGTTGATGATCGATGCAGCCCTTTTCACATTCCTATTAGGCCAAAGGTGTCAACAGTTTTGGTAATTCTGAGGAAGCTTGGGCCCTTTTTTTTAATTCTCAGAGAGGTGTTCAGTTATTGTCTGTTGCAATAGTCAAAGTTTCTATGGCAGTGGGCAGCAAACGACCAATGAGTGCTCTTTTAGTTGTGCTCTTTTAGTATTTGCCATTAATGCAACTTGCAGTGATTGCCAACATCTTTATGCAATAGGTCTCTGGCGTGTGTCTTCCTTGAACATTCGATATGTATGGATTCACCCAGATTTGAACAAGAGAGGGCAGCAGGCTAAGTTACACAGAGTTAGGCAATCAAAGAAAATGACTACATTGAAGTTGATGGCATACATGTCCAAGGCTGAGACATACAGTTAGGCACTCTCCTTTCCATCAAGAAGTGCACGTTGTTGAACATGGGATATACTTGTGATATTCTCATATTTGAAACTATCTTTGGTGGCATCCTTTGCTCTGTGGGTGTAATATAAAACTTAAAAAAAAAAAAACATCTACTCAATCGTTTGAAGAGTTTAAATGCAGAAACAGATATATCCATTTCTGCCAATTTGAGATATTTAAAATTAAAGCTGCTAAAAAACAAAGAAAATGATTCAAATATATATGTAATGATTTGATAGTATTTTCAAAAATATTCCTTGTTGAGTAACAGGTGCAGAACCGTAAAAGTGGATATTTTCACACGACTAGTTTTTCGCACTCGGCCAGGTAAGAAGAGTTTCGCATGTTTGTAATTCCACGGAATCAAGACATCGACTACTGGAACAAATGGCAAGCAAAAATATTCATGTGCTTTTATTTTTGTGCTAGTTTCTGGTTGTGCGAAATGCGCGAAAATTTCAACACCGCGAAAATTTCCACCTTTACAGTATCAGTGAAAAATTTTTATTCTTCTCCATTTGATAACCCCAGTTTATAAACTTAGAAAATGGGGTTCATCACTTTTTGCATTCAAACTCTCCAATTGTACTATGGAAAACACATAGTTCACTCATCTGTTTTACGACAATGTAAAATCATCACTGTTTGCAATGGTGGTAAGATGAAATTTCCTCACAAGAAATATAATACAAGCATTTGCAACCTGCACTGCATCATCGGAGCTTAGAAGCATATTGCAATACCTCTTTCTGGTTGTAACAGCAGATTAGAACAGCAATAAGATTATTATAAGTAGTTTTCAGTTGATTCTTGATGTAATCTAATTCAAAAATCTGTGTCCAAGATATGGCCTGAAATATTAGCTGTAATAAATCAGATACCAAATCTAAGAAATCGAGGCAAACAGAAGCATATTGCAATACCTCTTTCTGGTTACAGCAGATATTAGAACAACAATAAGATTATTGAAAAATTTCATTGAAACATGCACATCATTAAAGAAAAAAAAAGGAGACAAATCATAGTTGACAGGCATGAACAATGTAAGTAGGCAAGATTGTGTTAGAACACGGGTTGGGGGATGTGGAATTGTACTTGTGAGTAAGATGTTACTTTACAAACTGGTTTTTCCAAACTAATGTGACTGGACAAGAATATTGAGCCATTGATATGGTTTAGCTTGTTCTCCTGTTGAAATGCATTCTATCGTTTTGGTTTCAGCGTCATAACGTGGCATGCCAAAGGGAAAAAGAAGAGATGTAAAATATGAAGCAGCAAATCCTGTCAGACCAGCAAATGAGAAGTGTGCCCTCTGTTGACAGAATAGGTCCAACTGGAGATGATGAGAGGCAATCCCGAGAGAAAGTCAGACATTTGAACAATCTCAAGAATCTGTTACTGGAGTGAAATCCCATGGATAGCGCAGGTCATGTGCCTCTCTCTCTTTGTCAGGTCAAGATTCTACCTCCATTTACAGTATATGAATTAAAAAAAACAATCACTTTCTTTTGTGTGATGTGGGCTATATTGAAAATCTGGAATCAGGCAGAGAATAAACATTGTGTGTAAGTTGATACAACTGTAGGTGATATTTCTCTGTTACCCATCCATTGCCAGTGAGATTGTGTATACAAGGTTGAGAAAGATTTCATAATCTTGCAGGGGACGAGTGTACCTTTTGTGTTCAGATTTATGCAGATAACTATGGAGCATTGTGTACTCTGTTCAAAGTCCCTGGCATTACAAAGATTAAGTAATTTTTCATATCTATTTTCATTTTTTTGGTAAGTAGGCAGAAAACTAAGTAGTAATTTTAGTGAACATTGTAAAATGACTTCCATGGACATTTATGGTAAAAAGGATATCAGATTTCCACCTTAAGTCATATACATGTAGATTGTATACTGATTTTCCGAGATGTCTCGATTTTGCTGACATACATACAACCAAATCCCATTATGATTGTGTTCTCTTTCTCTGTGGAAAACAGGACCCACAGGACTGGGAAATTAATTATAGCACCTACTGTGTGTCAACCACACATTCTGCTGTTACGCCATATGTACAAGGTCTAAATCTCAAGAAGAAGTCCTCTCCTCATGATATTTTAACTGTCACTGAAAATGGGACAAAGTCTACCACACAGCAATCTTTTATGTAGATTGGGGCAGAGAGCATGGATCTCTTTTTCTTTTATTACTTTTTTAACCCGTTGAGGATGAGTCTAGAGTATACGTACTCGGGCAAGCGTCTGTCATGGGAAATGCGTGTTGTAGCAAAATGAAACAGGGTAATTCTTTTCTAGATATCCCTTTTTTCATCTAGACAAAGACAGCCTTTTTTTGTACAGTACCCTTCTGTTCGCCTCATCAGGTATCACTGAGAAAAGAATCGTGTTTTACAACTTTCAGGGAAAATTGGGCTAAAAAAGATCATTTTGATTTAGATATGACTGAATGCCTGACAAATGTAAATAATATCCATCGTATAACATTTTAACCCCCCCCCCCCCAAGAAGAAGAAAAAAATTGCCTGAAATATACAAGAGTTGTCAGTCAAGGGGATGTGTCTGACCCTAGTTTATTTACTTTGAAGCCTCAATTTGATTCCAATGACAAACATCAATCACCAGTTGAACATCTTGGAACACAGTGACAAAGATAGAAAGGAATGCCCCTGGGGGTATCCAAGGAAATCTCAATTGAGTATGTCACTGTACTCAACCCCCCCAATTATGTACGACTGATTGGTTCTTTTCAGCGCGCTTCTCACAACAGTGGAATTCTTCTTTCCTCCCTCATTAGATTCCAACAAAAGGTGATTGTGTCTTGTTAAAAACATTTCAGAGCATTTTCGTTCAGGAGAAATAACTTTGCATCATGGAGCATTGTTTTAAGAGCTCTTGCCATTTCCAAAAGGGAGTGCTATTTTCCCTTGTGATTGTATATTCCTTTATCAAAAGGAAATAAACATCTCATACATATCACAGATGAAAACTACTACTACAAAAAAAAAAAAGACCAAGTTGTCTCATAAAATCTAGCTCCCCCCCCCCTCCATAAACCAGATACATCCATCAGAAATCGGAGTCATGCTCCCGACCCAGTCGAAAGGGATGAATGGTGTACGGTCAATGGAGAGTTTGGTTACTACCAAACCAACTGCTTCCACTGATTGGGTTAGTACACCCCTAATTAACTTAGCAAACTCCTCCCTCTCCAAAGCATTTAGTAAAAGCTATTATGATGTCATCATTCCCATCTCTCTCTGTTGCACCAGGCTGTGCCGGTAATTAAATGACATCTCAATTAGCGATGTTATGTCTCTATACATCTCACGTCCACTGCTATTGGACCCTGGGACCATTGCATGCATGTGGCAGATGTGTGTGAGATATAGTACATGCTGTTCTCATTTGCAGGCACTTGTGGATATTACTATGATAGTTCTGCCTGTTTGTGTCTCCTTGTTTACATCTGCACTGTGATTGAGATGTGTATATATCAGTAGAGTAAATAACATTCCCTTCTGAACTGATGAAAAAAAAAGCTAAAGATAAAACCACTTTTACCTCTATTAGTCATTATTTGTTAAAATGTTATACCAGGATTAGGCAAGTTTGAAATTGATGTACAATGTCTATATCTTTATTCCTTTTAGATTAGCTGAGATATTTGCAGTTTTCACCCTCTGAACACTAGTCCTGAGTATTCTCTGGCTGGGGTAAATGGGAAATGTGTGTTATCGGAAAATCAGTCCATCTTCAATGCATTAATTAAATGCAAGTTAGAGCTTGTTCACATCAACTCAGTCTCAATGATGTAATTATGATCCGGTAATGTCTGATGATTTGCACTCAGAATTATGAATATGAATTGCAGAATAATGTTATACATGGAAGAAAACATGTATTCATTTTATTGAGTAGAAAAAGACACTCTTAAGGTAGCCAGCTTAGAGTACATTATTACCGATTGTAATCTGTCTAATCAATATCATCAATATTGTTGGCTGAGAACCAAAATGGTGTTGTTACAATTTTTTTTTTTTTTTTTTTTTTGGGGGGGGGGGAATATTGAGTTATTGGTATTGCATAGTAGAGCATGATCTCTATATTATGGTGCTAATTGTGAAATTATTTTAATTTTCAGTAAAATGTTAAAAATCAAATCCTCAAGGGTGCTATTTTATTCATTATCTGTAACAATCCTTAGAAATATACTCACTTTTGATCAAATGAGCTTTTTATTTCATGAATATTAATTGTTTTGTTTTAATTTACACTCAGTTCTTAGTACGCAACAGCGCCCTTTTGGTTCTCAGCTGAAGATATGGTGAGCTGTCAAGGAATTACCATGCCTGTGTATTAGACTTGGGTCTCTGTCTCTGTATCCCCTTTTTCTTTTCTTTTTTCATCTCTCATAAATATTCATATTTAAACATTCATTTATTTATATGTATATGTATGAAATATGCAAAATAAGCAACAAAGATTTATAGATGTGTATAGATGAATCCCACATACTTTTTGCAACTGAAATCAATATTGCCATGTGAGATTAATGAATGATTATACAAGCATCCTTGCGATAAGACTATAGGTCCTCTCATTTTCACTGGGCAGACCAGCCCTCCCACCCCATCCTGCTCCTCCCTGCCCTGCCCCACCCTGCCCCTCCCCCTGTGGAACAGGGTAAACCTGAGGACATCTGAGGTTACTACTACCTCAAGGTTCTGCTAGCCTTCCATCCTAGGCTGGGCTTCATCTCTGTGTCTTCCTCTTCTGACTAATCAGATACCTCTTGTATCTTTCCTCCGACAGGGGACAATTTCTCTCTGTGAGATGGTGTTCTCCTTTGATTTAATAATCTGTTGCCATCATCTGTCACACACTCTTATTTTCTGTTCATTTCCATCTTATTTTGCAATTTCTCATTAGGTTATAGGCCAATATAGCAATGTGCTGTTTTTATATTTGCATGAGTGTATATGCTAACAGCCTCTTTCTTGCCTTTGTTGGAAAAGAAAAGAGCGAGAATAAAGCAGCTAGGCTGATTTCATGTTCGTTTGAATATGTGACCCGCTACAACAAAATGATCCTAAAGTCGGGCGAGGTCAATTATTTGAAAATTGCATGACACAATTCCCTAATCTTTCTGCTTTAAATTGATATATAACATGTCTTATAACAATAATCGGCTGTGGAGATATCGATGTTTAAAAGAGCGCATGTCAAGACGTCTGGGAAATCACTGTTTGGAGAAAAGCGCCCTAAAAGTTCTCCTTGAAACGCAATCACAATCAAGAGACACGCAAGTCAGTATTCACCTCCGGACAATAGAAGTTAAGCCCTAGCAACCCCCGAAATGCTCATTCAAACACAGCGTCGGCGGTCTCCTCACCGACCAATCAGTGACCAGGATGTCAGGAGAAGCGGCTAGGCATAGCGCAACCCGCCCGCACGCACCAGTCGACTGGGCAGTGTGCGAGCTTCACGCTTCGGTTAGCGGCAAGCAGCAAACTGACCAATGAGATCGTTCTGGTCGTTGTTAGGGGCGGAGCCTATGTGTGGCGCTCAATCCAAATGTTCGAAACAGCTTCTGCTTCGTTGAAACGCCAAAAAAACATGGCCCAGAAAAACGCTATTTTTTTGTCTTTCCTTTCATCATTTTGCTTCAAAATTTTGACAGATGATAGAAGACATGTCAGACTCTAATAATATGTCAAATTCAGAAAATCGTAAGTTTTGACCAATTTTGATGCTCTAACTTCAAACTCGATTTTCACGGCTTCGACCGTGCGCGACTTTAGGACCATTTTGTTGTAGCGGGTCACATATGAATATAATGCAACTAATGCTTTAAGTCATACTGCAAAATACCTTATTGCTTGCGGTAATTCTGTTTGTCAAAGTTTTAGTGTCAAAATCCATGAAAGTAGCAGTTTGCAATGGACATTTCTTGCAATATATTTGCTACATTTTGTCTACTTTGACCAAGCTTTTTTTTTTTTTTTTTTTTTTTCAAATCCTATCCAAACTCCCTGAAATGTCCGTTCCAAACATCTCTTGCCTTAATCAATTAGGACAGGCTCTAAATCCTGTATCAAATAGGGCAATGATGTAACAGTGACACAAAATAGCAGATATTATAAATTTGATGAACTACTGTAAAACCAGAAATGTTTGCATGTATATTGATTTTGCGAATTTTGCGAGAGCTAAGATTTGCAAATTTGAAATGCACGCAATAGTTCTTGTCTATCCTCTGCATTGAATGCCAGTGGCAATTGGTGAAAATTTCATGCCGTGAATAAATCTTGCTTTGCAGTAGGACCTAATTGGTCTGTAGTACTTGTAGGTTCAGACCTTGGGATAAGGAGGGTCTGAAGTACAGACTACATCATTTCCAGATTCTCATCTGGCCTTGCTTCATCTCCTGTTTTTTCTCTTCCTCTGTCTCTCCATCTTCCCCCCTCTCTCTCTATCTCTTTCCCCCTCTCCCTCTCTCCCTCTCCCTGTCTGTGAGACACACTCTCCCCAAGTGTTGTGGTGATAACTTATCCCATGGGCCCCACTGAAAGTGTGGCCAATACCAACAACAGACTGGTCCCTCCCAGCTAGCCTAGCCATAAAGAAAAAAAAAAGTGTGTCCTTAGAGATGAGGTCAGAAGGACTGTAAGAAGAGGAGAAGGAGGAGGAGGAGGAGGAAGGAGAAAAGTGCACCAAGGAGCAAGGATTGCCACGACAGCAGTGACATATGATGCTGTTGCTCCTCCGGCATCATCTCACTGCATCCATGGAGTAGGCCTGTGGTGTATCACTTGACCATCCCTCCCTCGTGGTCAGTTTGTAAAAACTCTGTTATAAAAGCCAGCTCTTGTTTTGGGGGGAGGGGCTATTGGTAGTCCCAAGAAGTTTCATATAGTGAGCATAATTATGTGCCAAGCATAGTGATGCCTCCGCTGAACACAGGCAATCGTGACTGCCAAGCGGTACTGCTGTAACTTGACGTCTACTTCTAGGCATCTATGTGAGGTATGTATTCCAATGTGTTCCATGCTCGGCGGCGCCCGGTCCCCTGGCTCCCAGAGTCAGAAATGCCCATGTGTGCATCTCATTTTTGCCTGAAGGGGGTAACGGTGAAATAGATATACCTCGCAAAAGAGCCGATGTTGTGCCATTGGCAGTGAGAATGGTATTTCTACTTCCTCTTTGTGTACAGTCTTGATGTACTCATGTTCTGAAATGTGCGTGATGCTCGAAATAGTGATGTACCTTCCCAGCAAAGCAAGGAAAGATGATGATATGCATAGTGATGATGATGATGATGGTGATGATGGTGGTGATGATGATGATGATGATAGTAGTGATGATGAGTTTGGAGATAAAAATGATGATAATGATGGTATGATAATGATAACAATGGCATAGCAATAACAATCATTATCATAGTTCATATTAGTCATTTGTGATGAAAACGATAATGATAATTAGAATTGCAGTGATGACAAAATAATAATAGTACTGTTCTTGATCAGTGATGTTGACTATGATTTTATGGATTCAGTGCATTCTTCACAATACAATATTCTTTTCCTGGTGAGATATAATAATTCTATCACTGTTACTTTCTTTGTTGATGATTGATAATAACCTGAATGTTCACAAAATTCTGCCTTTACCTTCACCAGCATGCATTCATTGCACTTTATTTAGAGCATGAATGTTTGTGACTAGTTGATGATTTCTAGGAAAAAGCAAATTATTTCCTTCTAATTTCCTCCTTCACTCCATCTTTCCACTCACTCTGTTCATCTGTCTCTCTCACTCAATCTCTCCCACTCTTGCACGTTCCTTTTGCAATCTTTTTTTTCCTTTATTGGATAAAGATGGGTGATCAGAATTCAATCTTCAGCCAAAATATTCCAAACATGTCATTGTGTTGCACCATTATTATTTCAGCAGACTCCACAGCCAGCTCTCTCCCTCTCTCTCTCCCTCTATCTCTCTCTTTCTTACTCCCACGACCGTCAGACCATGCACCCACAAGTATAGAGTCCGCGTGCAAGTTAATACTGAAGTCCTGCAAATCGAATTACTGTCGGGGGTTATGGCTGAGAAGTTCAAAGACAAAATATTTGTGACAGGCAAGAGTGCGGGGTTAACATTCGGAACGTGGCAGTGACACCCCGCTGGGCTTGGAACGATGTTTGATGTTTGATATTTAGGATGTGTCACATGACCACCCCCCCCCCCCCCCCATCACCATCCTAGGGTCATTCCTCAAAAGAAGTCCGGCTTTCATTAAACCAGTTTCTGGCTTTATAGGGCATGGCTAACTGATTTGGTCAGATGCTATGCTAGTATATGAATAGACAGAATACCTGTATTTTGCAATCAACTTTCTGGATAAAAAGTCCTAAGGTGTAAAGCGTTCAGTCTTTTCGTTAATGCCAAATGTTTGCCTACTCTCTGTTTATTCCCTTTAAGTAGCACTTCAAACAAATAGCCAAGTTTGTGTCAATGAGGTTGAATTAAAATGCTTAAAGAGACTTTGATTCATTGGACAGTTAGTTTTACTTTTAAAAAAAGTAGATGTCAAGCAAGTGACCAGTGCATCATCTTGGTGAAATTGGACTTGTAATGATAATTTCAATGTCCAAGAGTCATCCACAATACTGTCAAGTTGACACATAGACAGAGTCATCATCTACTTCAATTTTTATATTAGTCATTAGGCAATAATTGCTTTCAGTAGTCAGAATCATGGTCTTGTATCAACAAATGTTTATCATATGAGTGACAGCTTTCTTGAATTTTGGCTTTGACTCAAATCTGTTGATTACTGTAAAGCAATATATTTTCACAGCATGAAATTTTCACGAATTAGAGCTAACGGCTGTTCTTCGCGGCATGGAATGTTCACTAATTGCCACTGGTATTCAGTATATTTAGTATAGATGAGAACTTTTGCGTACATTTAAATTTTGCGAATGTTGGCTCTTGTGAAGTTCGCTAAATTAAAATGCATGTGAACATTTCTGGTTTTATGGAATGTGTTTGTGTGTTTATAAGCATTCAATGCTTCCTTAGCAGGAACAAAAACAGAACCCAAATCAATTCTAATCAATCAATTAATCTAATCATTTAACCATCTCAGTGCTGCTGCATCAAGCTACTATTGACATCTAATGCAGTTGGTTTCCAAATGGTGATGAGAGAGTTAATATTTTTTTTTTTCATCAGCATTGTTTATATCTGAATACAATTGCTCACAATATTCGGCGCGGAATATCGTCAGCTGGATTAGAAACTCCTCAGTTTGACCACAAGGGCAGCAAATCACAGAGTCGAGATGATTGAAATCAAATTAGATCTCTCTGTCATTGTTTGAGAGCAGGTCTTTTTTTTTTCATTCCATCATTGTTTTCGGATGTAATATCCTCAGCCGAGTTCTTCCCCGTTGATGAAAATGTCAAGCGGGAGCGTCACATTGTCTGGGCGCTCTGAGTGTGCGTCTCGCTTTGCTCACTCGCGGGCTTACGGCTATCAATATCTCCGTCACAGTTGGACCTTCATGGCTTTTCTTTTTCCCTCCACAAAAGGAGGAGGGAGGATCTAATATCACGATGAATCCAGATGCTAGTCAAGCAAAGAGGACCAGATGCAGACTTGAACATTTCCAGCAAAGCAGCAATAGAATTCATTTTTATTCTTCTCCTTTCATTTTTTTTTTTTTTAATGCCCTCGGTCTGGTAATTAGACTACATACGCACATTCAAACCAACCTCAGCCATGGATTCATGCTTGGGGTCTTCCTCCTGCTCTTTATGACTGGCTGATGAGTGAAAACTTAACTTGGTTGTGAGAGGAGCAAGTGAGCAGCAGACAAAATGTTTGCATTTCACCGGGGGCTAAGCTCTAATGATTTTGTGCGGAGTGAAGACCTGTTAGTTTAAACGGTAGTAATCTCCCTGTATGCAAAAAAACAATGTTCGCAATCGCATGTCCAAAGGAGTAGATTCAAGGTGCAGTTGTAGGGTACCTGTAAACGCCAGAAGTCCTCAAGAAATATTGATATATGAAATTAAGATGACATACATGATGAGAGTAGGCTAATGTGGCAATTGTCCAGTCACCAGGGGCTGATCAGTTTAGGATGATGGATGAGCACTCCTCATCTTTTTGTGAAGCACCATAAGAGGAAGAATTTTTGACAGTAATGGTAACATTTTTATGAAAACCAGGATGCCAGTCAGATTATGGCTCATACTACCTGAGGCAGTCAGGTATGCATCTTAAAGGGATCGTATTGTTTTGGTTGAGACCTAATTTCAGGTTTCTAACATTTTTTGGTGAGATAATGAGAAACCTCTTATGAAATATGAAAGAGCATGTAATCCTATGAGGAATTCAACGTTTATTTGATGAAAATTGGTTTTGAAATGGCTGAGATATCCAAAAAAAGACAATTCTAATAAAGTGTGGGACCCACACTTTATTACGATAGCTTTGTTTTACTTTGTTTTTGGATGTTTCAGTCATTCCAAACCCGATTTTCATCAAATAAACTTTGAATTCCTCTTAAAATGGTATCCTCTGTACTATTTCATAAGTGTTTTCTAGGTATCTCGCAAAAAGTTAGAAGCCCAATTCTCATCTCCACCAATACTGTACCATCCCTTTAAATTTCAGATGGCTTTTTATCTCGTGTGGCATCATCCAGTATTAATCCTCAATTTTGTCAGATATAGCGAGACATGGAATCCATCCCCCCCCCAAAAAAAACAACAAACAGACAAACAAACAAAAAAACTCTCAATAAGTTTTGTGTGTTTTCACCAAATATTGATATTGGTCACAACCACATGCATACATTAGCTGTGATGATGGTGTCATCATCTTATGACATACTTTTGGGATGCATTCCTCTTTAACCCTTTAGCCACAGAAGATTCTGTACATAATGGCCTGTGGTTCACTGGAAGGGACAGCAATGTCATTCTCATTTCGACAATGTTCTAAATGATATAAAATGGCTCACTACATGTTTATTTTTGTCTATTAATGCTGAATGTTTATTTGAAAGCCTAAGACTTTACCAAGAGAATAGTGTGTCACAGAGGTAATTCTGACATACATTTGTTGTACTTTGGCCTTTTTCAAATTACGTATTTATATATTTCCTTTATGAAAACACACACAAAAAAATGGTGAAGCATAAAACTATGAAAAAGAAAATGGACAGGCAGTTTTGGGCGGTTTCAGTGATTAATGGGTTAACTCTTGCTCTGCATTGTTTGCTGATTGGCACACACTCAGGAGTGTTTTCTTCAACGATTTGCACAGATGTTTGGAAACTAATTGTCATTTAATAGCGATTACCTAATCCCCTAAATCCTGCTGTGTCACCATGACCTTCCTATCAGACTTAGGCACATTGCTACACATTAATGGGCTTGGTAATTTTACAACTAGATTAAGTTTGGATGGATTACTGTAAAACCAAAAAACATTTGTGGCACAAAACTTTTGCAAATTGTCACTGGCATTCAATGCATTGTGTAAACACAGCCTTTTGCATGCATTTTACTTTTACAACTCATGGCTCCTCACTAAATTGGCGAAAATTTCATGCACATGAAGATTTCTGGTGTAAGAGTATTAAATGTAGATGAAAAGCTTTGTAAGTAAAGCTAAACTCCTTTTGCGCATAAAGGGTTAAATTATTTTGAGCCTACTTCATGTGTGCATCCCTTGGAAGTGTTATCTTCTTTTTTTTTTTTTTAAGCAATGGCTGAGTATTCACTCTGAAAAAGAATCTAGCAGGGGAGCCTGGATATATGAATCCCATCAAAACAAGACTCTTTCATCTAGCTGTCAACAAGAGAAGGTTTCGTGAACTCCCATTTGCTGGAGGGCGATGTAGTGATGGTGAGAAGGTATGGAAAAGAAGGAGCGGCAGAAGGAAAGTAAAGGGCACTGAGACGATGCGGCGTTAGGGATACTGCGTATATACGCAGAGGCGGGGATAATTGAGTGTAGGAAGGGAACGTTGGCAGTGAACGTAGAAAAAGGAAGAGCAATGAAAGGAGAGAGATGCAAAGATGAGAATCGAGATGCCATTTTGCCTCGAGGAGTTGGATCGGTATGAATTCAGATGCGGGGAAATGTAGAGTGCATATCAGTTGTAAAGGGGCCTGCCTGTTTCGTATGCTGTATAATTCAACTCGACAATCGAAATGGACTTCTGCATCCAAACACCAATTATCATATCAAATTGACATGATTTGGTTAGCTGAATTCGCAGACGTAAATAATGGCTCGTTGATGTTTAGATATGGAGAGATGTTGATTGAGGTTCTCTTTTCTCTAGTCATTCTGTTTTCATTAATTAGTTCGATTAGGTTCGTAGGTTGAAGGAAAAATGTGTTAATTTAACTATAATTCAATTGATTTGATGTTTTGCAGTCTTCAAATATAAATTATTTACAAAGCAAACTGTCTTAAGGTCAGAGACATTATAAACCAATATTCCCTTAGACTACAAGGTATGAGATTTTGTGTTACAGGTAGTGAAGTGAGCTAAAACTTTAAAAAGCTTTGATGCATATTGCTCAAATATACTTAAACTGCAGTAATTGTCAGTAATTCCCTATTGGGATGCAAAATCTACCTCAGAATGTTCGTGTTTTAGTTTGTGTCTTATCTCAGTAGCCTGTGGCACAAGTCATTACAGTCATTCTGTAAATGCATCATACTCAAAACTTTGATGTATACTCACACCTGACGTACATCTAGGCACCATGATACACATCGACTCCAGTCAAATATTGTAAACCAGAAATATTCGCGTGCATTTTAATTTTGCGAATTTCGCAAGAGCCAAGATCTGTGAAATTAAAATGCACATGAAAGTTCTTGTCTACACTCTATGCATTAATTGAGTGGCAGTTCACAAAAATTTCATGTTGCGAAGGAGTCCGTTGGCTCCAACTTGCTAAAATTTCATTCCGCAAAATATCTTGCTCTACAGAGCCAAAGTGCCAGTGCAATAGAGAAGTTTTTATATCACTATGATACAGTGACCATCGACAGTGACTGATAGATATGACTCCATTTTCTTTCCTATTGCTGTCTGTTCAATGTAAAATCTGAGGCTTCTAGATGGTACAAACATCACAACACAAATGTCAATCCTTTTGGTGGTGCATGATACGGTTGCAAAAATTCAAATGAGAAACTATGGTAGATAAACAAAGCCACAAATTGATCGAAGAGAGTGTGGCGCAGTGGTGCTACATTATGGATTATGTTTGTAACATGTTTAATATCATGTGCAGCATTCAGCATGAATGTTTGCATTTTGAAACGGGGTCATGTTTCAACAGTTTTTCTTTTCTTTTTTCAGATGCATTGGAGTAAAACAGCATCAAACTTACATTGTAAATAATCCACCCAATAATTGGATAATTTTGATTAAATTGTCGCTGCGATGCTTTTAAAATGTGACGTTTTCTTATCAGATGAAGTTTTAACTTGTTTTGAATTCCCCTGTGAGGTAACTGCCTTGGTACATAAAGGTTAGTGGATGTTATTCTCAGAGAAAAGCCTTCCCAACTTCCACCATGTTTAAAAACAAAGATGTTATTTGGTGCCAGAATATTCCTGTTTGTACAAAGAGATCTTATTTTGGGGCAAACTTACCCTCACAGATAAACACAATGTTCTTTAAACAAGGGGCAACAGTGTAATATGTAAATGTTACATAACTCTCATTTCCAATACATGGTGACTTGATGAAATTACTGTGGAACGTGTGATGAACATAGAACTGAGAAAAGAAATCCATAGGCACAAAATGTTCTGCATCTATATGGTGTGCAATGCAAAGATTGGCAGAAAAGAAGAGGAGCGTTGTGGCAATGCCTCCGTCGATGAACTCCCTCAGTGGAGTCTGCCGCAGCTTTCAGGCCGTTTGTACCTCACTTTGATTAGTGAATTCTGTGATGATGTGGAGGTGTTATTGAAGGGGTAGCCTCCACACGCGAGCATTTCTCCACGTTCCCGTGGCGTCCCGCCTACGCGCAAAGACGACACAAGTGTATTCGAATTGATGTTTGTCTCCATTTGAGAGGCAGAAAGGCATGAATTGCATCCATGTGTAAAGACAGTGCATGATTTTGAACTGTTTCCATGTAGTTAGAAAGATGTGCTTGTTGTTGTTTGATCTTTATAGTATATGCGATGTTTCAGAATGATAATTAGGATGGTTGGTAAATGGGAGTTTTTGTGAAGTGACTCAATGCGTACGGCACAGAGCATACACAGTGTCATGAACTTACTATGCATTTTATATCATTAAATCCAAGACTGTATTGTTTCAGACTTAAGCATTTTTTTTATCAGTAACAGTATAAATTTGCTCTATATGCCTTGCAAATAAAAGCAGAAAGAATCTTCAATAAAACAAAAAAATCAAGTGGGGCGAGCCACGACAAAGAGAGGATTTACTTATGATACTGTCGATCATCAAGAGATATCATTGAAAAGGAAGAGTATGATTCTGTTATTATATTCATGGGTTTGATATTCAATCTCAGTTGTGCATTTGGACTTCAACTTCATTTTTGCTGTAAAGTGATCAACTAAATGTATTTTACCTTTCTGTGCATATCATGTGTATTGTCTTGCCACTAATAAAGCTATGGCTAGGTGTTTTTTTGTTCTTCTTTACGGATTAAAAATCTTGATTGAGTTAATTTCGATTTGATTAGCTTGCGCTGAAGAGTTCAAGGGAATGTTGAAGCCAAATTATGTGCAGATTCTATGGCGCAAGAGAATGCGCCTCCATCATGTTTTCGTGAGCGCACATGCACGCATGTAAACAGGGCTACATTCTGGGAGAGATTGATATTCCCGGGACCCTTTCATTTTGCGGCCTTCATATGTGAAGTGCATTTTGTGCCGCTGGGGGGAAGACTGAACGGTTGATTGTGGCAAACCTTCTTATTCTTAGCCGAGAGCTTGAGATACAGATGCCGAAAAGAATTGGAAGAAAAGGAAGGGAGACAAGAAAACATAGAGATAGGTGGAGATAGATCAATGAACATAATATAGAGTGAGAAAATAAAAGAGAAATTGATACGACAGAAGTGAAGAGAGAGAGAGAGAGTGCATTGATGCATTCATGTGTATCTGTGTGTGTGTGTGTGTGTGTGTGACAGAGAAAGAGAGAAGGAAATTGATTATGTGTCATAACCATCTTCTCACACTCACATGTGACATATTAATTTATTGTATTTGGGAGAAACAGGATAATCTTTTTTTTTTTGCATAAGAGGATAGCAATATCTTAGAAATGATGGAAGAAGATATGAAGGGTTTGTTTGCAAAAACCGATAAGTCCATTTTTGAAGATTTTAAAGTACGATCTCTGTCATAAAGTACAAAATAATACCTTTTAAATGATATATTGGTCACTACATATAAAGGTATATTTTTGAAGTTATGGTCAAAAGAAGCAAAAATTTTCTTATTATTCTCTTTATTTTTCTTGACCTTTAATCGCAAATATCTCCATTTAGCAAATATGGACTTATCGGTTTTTGCAAACAAACTCTTCATATGTTGCTCTTGTCTGGTGGCCTTTCTTGCAGTTCATCGGACACAAGTCAGGGAAGATGAGGGGGAGAAAAAGAGATACAGGGGAGAGATGGAGAGAGAAAGAGAATTATTATCTCTGAATCATAAACAGGCTGCTCCATCTTTGTTGAAGTTAAATTGATTTATATAACATACACTGTATCCTCAGGAAAGAATAATTGTTCTCATTAAATGAAAGAACAAATTTAATCTTGAAGGTAAAATGCCGTTTACAGAGTATGAAGCATTTTATCATAAAGCTCGTTTGTAATGCTATCAGAGGTTACGCTGTAAACAAAATCTTTGACTAGATCGATGTCATTTGACTGTATAAAAAGTTCCTTGTGTATGATGGTGTGTGTGTGGGGGGGGGGGCATGGTATGGTGAAGAGAAGTGGGCATAACTTTAAAGGAAAAATAATAATCATATTGTGTCCAGTAATGAAAATAATAATAAAGTGACAGAGACTGCATGTATTAAAGTAAGGTAGGTATTAGACCAAATATTTGAGGCTGGATTTGTAATCTGTTTTTGTCCTCCTTGAGCAAAGTGTACCAGTAATTACCCATGTCATCATCATCAAACCAGTCAATCCAATCAATAAATCTAATCAATCAATCAATCAATAAATCGGTCGGTCAGTCAGTCAGTCAGTCAGTCCGTCTGTCCGTCCGTCCGTCCATCAATCCATCGATCGATCGATCGATCAATCAATCAATCAATCAATCAATCAATCAATCAATCAATCAATCAATCAATAAGTCAATCAATCCAATCATTAACCAATCCATTCACCCATCAATCCATCCATCCATCAATCCATCAATCACATCGTTGGATTGTTTCAGAAGGAATATAGACATCCACACTTTCTTGAAACCTAACCCATTGAAGATGAGTCATGAGAATACTCGGGCAAATGTCTACATTAAATGGGTGTTATAGCAAAATTTGTTCATCCTCAATGGGTTAATAGAATAATCAAGCAAAGATGGCTCATTCTCATATATTGGTGCTGAATTGATACAAGCACCCTTTTAAAATGTATCTGATCTTATTGTTCTTGTACTTCCTTACAATGACGTCAGTCATAATGGAAAAATTACCAATAAATCTAAACTGACTAATTGATTGAGAAGGACAAGATGATGAGAAAAAAAAAACTAAGAGTTTGATTGCAAAAACAAATAAATGCCATTTTCAAAGTTGTTGTGTTAAAGTAAGGTCATCATCACATATACAGAAAATTGAATTTTTATAATGATACTTCGCTGAAGTTATTATTAAGATTCTCACATGCATTTCATTCGTTGTATTTGTTTTTCAGTGCCACAGCTTATTGACTCATGTATACTTTGTATTTTATGTTGATATTGTTTTGTGATTGATTGAAATTAAACTGATCTGAATGTAAAAATATCAGCTCTCATAAATTGGGTCTATGTGGTAATGGGGAACATCTATTTTGCATATTAGGGAGCTTTAGATTTTAGACACGCTGACGTTCAAAGAGAAAAAAACATGATCTGAGCGTGCGCAGTAACTTGATCCGCGCTACTGCGCACGCTCAGATCATGTTTTTTTCTCTTTGAACGTCTGCGCGTCTAAAATCTAAAGCTCCCTATTGTGTTAGATGAAAACTGTAATACAGTATTCACCGCATAATCGGGACAGGTTGGGAGTAGCAAACACGGCCCCTTTAAGCGGGGTGCCCGATTTCGCGATGAGCACTCACCATACACTAACGGCATACGACATGCACATTATGTAGTGCACACACACACACACACACACACATGCATACTGACGTACTGTACATGCACATGAAACACAACCACGCTACCCCTCAGTGCGACCCTCTAGCTGTCCCTGCATTCTCGCAATGATGACGTAGAGTAATCGCAACTGGGTTCTTCTTCTGTCGCCTCTCTTCGAACACAAAATATGTGGATTAAAAGCTAGCACTTTCTTAAACATTCATGCGTTCTGTATAAATACATATCCACAACCATGGGAAATGATTACCCAGAACTGATGTGGGAACGTCAATGAAAAGTCCTTCAATCATTCAATCATCACGGCTTGATTGTTTACTTGCCGCGATCACTGCACTGTACATGTGTTGTAGCGATCTGGCTCGCCATATATACACATGTACAGAAAAGCGAAGGCGGGCAGCGAGCTGAAATGTACGTGTACTGGATGGACGGAGGTCAAAACACACCAGTCCGAAGCTTGCTTTGTAAGTTTGATGTAAACGACAACTGATAAGGAATCTTTGAAATATTGCTGTGGTATTTTGGTAGATATTTTGTGTAAAATATCAACAAAATCAAAGATCGCTTGAAGAAAAATTGTCCCGTTTATCAGAGGTCCCCGCCCGATTATCCAGTGAAAATAACGTGCATTGGAAATGTTTCTGGGAAGCGTATGTCATTTAAGCGAGGTTCCCGATTATCAGATGCCCGATTATGCGATGAATACTGTAATACAGCACCACAATATAATCATCTGAACATTTCCATGATGAAATTGGAGGAGGAATTTTCAAGCTTGGCAATGATTATGTACTCTATAGCTCATATTTTTGTACAAACTGAAAAATAATTCTCCGCTTGAGTGCAAAAGGTAATTGGATTGTCCTTGTTTCCAAGTATCTCTTTGATCTGGGTAACTTTGATACCTAATACTGTTGAGGGTATAGACCATAAAGTGGTTTTACTGTTAATACTCCAGGATATTGCTCTGTTTCTGAAAATAATAGCAGCACGGTGGGGGGGGGGGGGGGAGATTAGACTGAACAGACTGACAGACAGACAAGGGGGAAAGACAGAGTAAAAGGAAAGTGGTGAATAGAGGTCATTATTTGCCTTATATTAATGGGAGCATTCATGTCCACAGTATTGTTTTTGCCCCAGTTTTTTGAAGGTGCAGTTCACTTGAGCTTGGCCCTGCAGTAGAAGTTAAAGGGTGTGTACAGTTCTGGTTGAGGTGAGGATTTAGCTTTTAATGTTTTTGGAGATATTCAGAAACCACTCTGTGAGATGTCAAAGAGCATGCAATTCTAAGGGGTATCAAATGTTTATTTGATGAAAATCAGTTTTGAAATGGCTGAGATATCCAAAAACAAGGTGAAACAAAGAGATCCTAATAAAAGGCGTGGCCTGTCGCCTTTTATTATTATCACTGTTTTGGATATCTCCGCCATTTGAAAACCAATTTTCATCAAATAAACATTGAATCCTTCTTAAAATTACATGCTCTTTCATATTTCATAAGAGGTTTCTCATTATCTCACTTAGGAATGTTCAAAACATGAATCCCCACCTCAACCAGTACTGTACAGTCCCTTTAACTGTCATATTATACAATATGTTTGCAATAACTCACTGGGATATTACTGGGATACAAGAGTAGGCCTGTATATTTGAGATGAGAATTGATACCATGATATTAAATGTTTGACAGCCTTAGGATCTCTGTTTCATATCGCTTGAGTCAGACAAAAATGAAACAAAATTCAGCTACATGCTGAATTTGCATGAAAAAAGAAGAAGAAATTTGCACCTTTGAAAACAAAGGCATAGAATATGTTATTTCTCCTTGCTGAAACTCCATGCAATTTATATAAATATTTGACATTCTCCCTCTGTTACCAGTATCTGTGGATGAAACTGTGATTTTTAGATTTTAGCACAAATTTTACGTAACATACAGAATATCATACATTTATAGTGAGGATTGAAATGACAAGAAAGGTAGGTTAGCAGAGAGGGATATATTCATATAGGTATATAGATAGATGAATAGATAGACTGACGTAATAGATAGATAGATAGATAGATAGACATATAGATAGATAGACAGATAGACAGACAGATAGATAGATAGATAGATAGATAGATAGATAGATAGATATATAGATAGATAGATAGATAGATAGATAGATAGAGTATAGATAGACTGAAAGGAGAGAAAGAGATCAATACTTCAAAATTCAGTGATATATCTGAATCATTTGGTGCAGTGCATATTTTGTATATGTTTTTATATATTTCTTCATATATTTGCCACAAAATATAATATTTTCTCACTGTTTTTATTTTCATAAAAATGTGACTTCTTTACAAACATTGTCTTTTCTTCTGTCCACCATGGCATTTCCTAAACAATCATTCTCTGTGTTGACAAAAGATGCAACAGCTAGCTCTGTCGTAATCAGAAGTGGCAGCACAAACTGTGGTTAAACCCAAGCGAGACGATATATATCAGCGGGCATTTGTAATGCAATAGATTGTCACCTACATATACCCAGGCTCTGATTTATGATTTAAACAATGACAGTTGCAGGGCATCTTAAAGTTCATCATCTCGTTAGTCTCTTTACACAGACCCATTTATCGCTCCTTTTGAGCAGCGAGGGCAGCAGACAAAGCAGATGGATGTGCTAGGCCAGGACAGCGCTGATAATAATCAAAGTCACAGAGATGTTATGTATGATCATGGTGAGAAATGTATTAATCTTGGACAGGGCATTCTAGAGAAAATAGCAACACGGGTTGAGAAGTTTAGATTTTGTGATGGTTTCATTTTGACTGTGTTACAGGAGAAAGTTAGCTCAGAGCTGAAAGGGATGTTATCACACTGCAGTATAGTGACCACAAGACTGTGAATATGATAATGATTGAAGGAGAGTTCTCCATTGCTGGTGCAAAAGATTTGTGATGCTTGATACCATATTTCAATTCAACATTACTTCATTTCCATTCATAAAAAGGCAATACATAATACAAGGTAGACATTTAATAAATTACATTGTTTAAAAAAATTGTTAGATATATAGTGATGAAAAAGAATAATCTGTAGAGAAGTAGAATTTGTAAGACGTGGATCACTCAATAAAGAATATGCAAATGCAGTATTTATCTCAAATTTATTGATGTACAGCGAGACGATTTGTGAACTGATAATGAGGCATATTGTAAATGTTCTTTGTTTTAACTACAAATTCCACCCATGAGAATGTACGTAAGATGTGCTACAGGTGTGAAGTACACAAACATGAATCGCTGATGCACCATAATGGATGGAAATTTATGTATTCAATTTCTGTAAAATATTTATATGTTTTTGTTGGAAATAAAAAAATAAATGGATGAATGGATGAGTGGTGGGGGGGGGGAGGATAATATAGGGCCTAGGGAAGGAAGATTGAAGGGATAGTAAAATGTGTGATTTGGTCGCCATTAGTAGCCATCCAGATTAACCTGATTCCCCCAGATATTTATGATTCCCTTTTTCTGATGACATATAACATATTCAATTCCCATCAGCATCAAGTGAAAGAAAGCAGCATAAATATTAAAGTGATGGTACAGTATTGGTGGAGATGAGAATTGGGCTTTTAACTTTTTGCGAGATAACAAGAAAACACTTATGAAATAGTACAGAGCATACCATTTTAAGAGGAATTCAAAGTTTATTTGATGAAAATCGGGTTTGGCATTACTGAAACATCCAAAAACAAAGTAAAACAAAGTGATCGTAAAAAAGTGTGGGTCCCACACTTATTAGAATTGCTCTGTTTTGCATATCTCAGCCATTTCAAAACTAATTTTCATCAAATAAACATTGAATTCCTCATGGAATTACATGTTCTTTCATATTTCATAAGAGGTTTCTCATTACCTCACCAAAAAATGTTAGAAACCTGAAAATAGGTCTCAACCAAAACTGTACGATCCCTTTAAGGATGCGATTTTGTTATTGAGACGTATCCATGTCAACTGCTATGTCATCTCTCTCTCTCAAAAAAGGCTCATTCTAAGACAGCAAACTGACTTCAAGCTTTTGTCACAGCGGCATAAACAATGGCATCAGTGCTTATTATTAGCCTGGATGCTGAAATGGGATGTGTTTTCATGAGCCAGTAACAGTGATCGCACTGGCTCTCTAGCTCTTGGTCAGTGGACAATATTTTGTGGGTCAGTTGGTCAGAGCTGTGGATTTATTGAGCTGTTTGTAGCTATGCGGCAGAGCAAGGTCAGGGCCTGCTCTTGACTTGTGCTGACAAGAGTGAATTACAGCTCCCGTGAAGTGAGTTTGATTGCACGCCATCAGCAGGATCGTCATACAGGAATTATTGGTTTTTGCATCACGATGCAAAAATCCATTTCATTTACCACTATTCACACATGGAAGAAAGAGAGAGAGAGAGCGAGAAAAAAATTACCCTGCTGCAAATGAAGCACTCTGAATCTCCAGACTGCACATGCCTTAAAGATGACCAGAACGTGACCTTAGGTACCTGAGTTTTTTTTCTCTAAGAGATTATTTAAGATTCAGTTCGCTCTCATCTTTTTCCTGAGCACTTTATGCCTTGTATCTTTTTCCCCCCTAAATGCTTAACAAAAATAACAGAGAATGTAATCTATAATTCTAAAAAGGCAACAGAAATGCTTTAATCATATCTCCATGTTTTGCTTTGTATTTCAGTTTTTGAAAACTTCTCAGAATTTGCACAGATGATTAGCTAAAATATGTTTACATTACTACCATCTTAATCCAAAATCAAAAAAATCTTTCAGCCAGCACCGCCTAACTATTGTTTGCCAGACGTAAATTACATCTCGCTGTGTGCGATGTAAAAAACCAAACCATCTCAGCAATGACCGCTTTTTGTGAGCTGTAGGTGAATGAACCCTGCAGTGTGTAGGCCTAATCAATAATCCTATTAATTTCCCCCAGCCTCATCAATGCTTGTAAACCAGTGATGTGTTACCGGTCTAATTTGCGATGGAGAAAAAGAGAATGTGGTCAGGGTCAAATTCAGTGCTAAATTACTGGAATGAGATCAGTAAATGCCCGATGGTGATGGAGATGGGGAGGTGTTCATTTTCAGTAATTTTGAATGTGATAAGAGGCATGTTTTATTGATCTTCAAATTATTGTGCTGCAAATGTTTGCATTTGGGAAGAACCGCAGCCTCCAACTCTTGCAAATTAATGGGCAACAACTATGTGACTGTTTAGCCCCACTGTGTAATAACTGGAGTGAGGAAGTAAACCAGGGAAATGGCATCTTATCAAAATGAATGTACGGAAGAGATTAGTTTAAATTGATTGTTCTATTAACTTAACTTACGTGGTGATTCATCGCTTGGTTTATGCAATTTAATGAAAGACAGGTTTTGGAAATTATTTTCAATGTCATATCTAACTATCAAAGGAGATTAAAGTCCCACAGTTTGATGCCAATAAAGTGATACACTTTTATAGAGATGTGGTTTTCTATAGTCATTTTTCATTTGCACCAACGAATAAATTCATATCAAATCAATTTTTTTTTCTCTATTCATCAGGGCAAATGTCAACATGTTTTGTGTATCAGTGTAGTGAATAATTACAATAAATTGTAAAAAAGAGAGGGTCTTCTAATAAAACAAAAGAGACTAAAGGATTGCGCAAATGGAGATCATGTACACTTTGATGTGGCACAGATCATCAAATACTTACATGTACTCTACATTCTGTAATAGCCAACATTAAAATAGATATTCCTATACCTTAAAATCACTATATATACATGTTGCAATAGTTCACATTGAAATTAGTATTCCTATACCATATTTGAATGTTTTACTATTCGATATAAATCTAGAGCAAAATCATGTAAGAAATTAAAATTTGTATAATCCATGGAATACGTTGAAGTATTTTGTGAATTTTAGTATGAATGAAGTTTTTTTTATGCACATGTAGGTAACAGAAATTTACATTAGCAGTGGAATAGATTTGAAACAGTCCCCTTGAATTTCGACCAAAGGGTTTTTCCCTTGCAGGCCTGTGAGGGCAGCCTAGGCTTAGTGGCCTGATCTGAGTCTCAGAGCGACTTGCAAAAATGTCTTGCCTCATTCTCTGAAGCATTGGATAGCAACCTCACAGGTATCATGTGTCCTGTTTAAAGTTAATTAGGCCAGTTGTCAGGCGCAATATAAAAAGTTCTAATTGACAACGTTCAGACAGCCTTGTGCTCCTCCGACACAGATTATAGTTTGTGTTTGCTCGCCTTCGTCAGTTCGTGGCTCCGTGTCCAAAGTCTGGTGATCAGTGAAAACTTTGCTCTATGAATAGAATGACTGTCTTCCCTGGCCATCTCCTGTTTGTGCCCATGTCTCATCAGTTGTTGAGAGACATTCAGCATATTTTGAAGAATTTAGTTGTATCTTTACGGCTTTCCAACTTTATATTAGTAAACATCTATTAATTTTCATCAATATATGTATTGTGTAGAAAGATATGTGTGTATGTTTTTATATTCTTGGATATTGTTCAATTTATAATTTACTTAAATACTTTGTGAAAGCTCTTTAAGCCTTCCTAAAGACAGGGTTGACTTTCTTTTTTTTTTTTTTTTTGATGATGTGATGTAATTTGGCTCAGAGACAATCTTTATTAATTGTAAGTTTGTTTGTTTTTGTTTGTTTGTTTGTTTATTCTTGTCTTTTTAATGGGGACAACTTGTAAAGATGTAATGGTGACTGGTCCCAGCACAACTGAGCCGTACTGGAGTCACATAACTCTTGGTCTAAGCTCTTTCACAAAGACTAAATGAATAGCAACAATCCGGATTGGGATCAACTGTTGTAGTGAATGCAACTATTCACTCTTTTTTCCATTCTCTATCTTCTTTTTTCTTGTGTGTATTTTGCTGGATTTTTGGTCAGTTTATAAAGTAGTGTCTGTGGTGCAGCCATGCAAGGCCAAACTCTCTTTATCTTGTGAATTACTTTTTTGTTGTTGTTGTATGTGTGGTCAAGGAAGAGAAAAACAAGAAGCTTGTTTGGAAATCAATCTATTTTTGGCTTCTGTGTTGCTGTAAGCCTACTTCTTTACACAAAAAGTGACAAGTATAGCACTGGTTGGTATCTGTGTGTATATACATTATATGTCTATATGTGTATAATATATACAGTATATTATACACATACATTAGGTATGTATAAACAGTATATCTGTTTATGTGTAACATATATATATATATATATATATATATATATATATATATATATATATATATATATATACAGTGTATATACACACACATTAGGTATGTATAAACAGTATATATCTCTTTATATGTATATATATATATACACACACACACATATGAGAAAGGAGAAGATGAACAGATAAACGAAAAGAGAGAGAGAGAGAGAGAGAGAGAGAGAGAAGGAGAGAGATATAGTGAGAAACAAGAAAAATGCTAGAATGTTCTGTAGAATATCAACCAGATATTTTAAACTCCATGTTGCCTGCAGGTACAATATATGTAAAGCAAAATACACCCTTTACATTACATGCACATTTTCTCACCACTTAGAAATATTAATATCTATCATATTAAGCGATTCTATATCCACTTATAATTCCTTGCATTGCTGAAACTAAATCAGTGCATATGAGATCCATGATTACATTGTAAGTGATCATGTTACATTCATAACATTTTGTTATAAGTATGTCAAAAGAAGAAATCTATACTTGATAGGTAAGAGGAAGATGAACAAAATGAAACGTGTCTTATGATCAGATTTCAGTAATTTGCTCATAAATCAGAGTCATACTACTGCTGGGTTGGACTATACAGATGCTGTGTTTATGATGTTGATCAGCTACTGTAGTCTGGGCAGCAATAAGCTCTCTTGATTTCCCCTTGTCTTTTGACCGACTGCAGGCTTGCATATTTGGAATGACATGAGTAGTTTTTAGACTTTGTGTGGAATGTGCTAACAAAACACCACAAAAAATGACCTCACAGTAAAGACATTTACTGTAGTCTGGTACATTTGAACTTTATTCACAAATTAGGCAGTAATGTACCAATTAAAGGTGACAGTTTTCACTAATAATGTGATGAGATACTGTATGAATACTATATACTGAAGAAAAAAAATCATTACATTTCTAGTCAACTAGAATTATGTTCACAGGAATACTAGGAAAGATGGTTAAATATCAATGCAAGAGCTAGATATCGGGTATGAGGTCTGAACACAGACTACACCAGAATTTCTTGATGAGAAAGAAAGAGACAGACAGAGAGAGAGAGAGAAAGAAAGACAATTGAAAGACTGAAAGATATTGGGAGAGAATATCAGTGCAAAAGAGAGAAGAAGAGAGAGGGGGAGGGAGGAGGGTAGCTATGCATGTGTGTATAATAATCTTTTTTGTGTGTATGTGTGTGTGTGTGAGTGTGTATGAGCATTCAGCTCCAATGCTTTGGTATACTGTATTCGGTTGAACACACACAGTCTGCAACTCGGTAAAATGTGCACACAATACACACGCCTATGCACACATATGTGTTAACACAAATATGGAATACACATGGTACACGAGACACACAACACACACACACATACACACAAACCATAGCCCTTGTATTGGCGCCTCAGCTCTCTACCATCCAGTAGAAGCAGCAGTGACTACCCCCAGTCCCTGCTTGGTGAGTGCCCCTAAACTCTGGGCACCCAACCGGTGCACAAGACACCCTGTTGCATGCACTGCTAGAGCACTCACTCGTGCAATCGTCAACCCCTCGCACATACCTGTGAACTATCGTCTATTCCATCTACGTTCTTCTGGACTGGATGTTGATACGAGAACTCTTATGCGTGTGTGCACTCGTGTGTATGTCTGCAAAACCTCTCTCTCCCTCTCTCTCTCTCCGTTCGCCCCCCATGCCTGCGGAATATCCATAATCATGCTCTGGGGGTAGATGCATGGTGCTAGACTGGGTTTATTATACTCCCCTTCCATCAACTCGTAGTGTCGGAAGAGCTGAGCTGTGTGAGCTAGTGTTAGCTCTATTTAGAAAGCAGTGAGCACAGGCGATTAAAACCACCCCGGGCGAGGGGGAAACAAACGCAGGTTTTCTCCGAGTCTCGGAAAAAATCGATGAGAGAACGAATGCTAGCTGGAGACAGAATCTTGGATCAGAGGGCTGATGGTGTGAGAGATAACGGACGGTATTTGTGTCCCCGAGAAAACTGTGGCATCAGTGAAGTCCGCATCTCTCTGGCTGTGGATTACCGGTACATCCCGTATCTTATTTTCTGATTGCCCAACAAACCCCTGTGAGCTTTCTTCACGTGGATTTTTACAATTGGAATACCGACTCAATTACTCACCGAACTGCTTCTCTTGAATCATTGCATCTTTTTTAAGTTGTTGTGTCTACTGATGCTGGAGACCACAATTTGCCGGACTACAATCTTTAGGATCACAACATAAACTGAAACTCTGTATACTTTTCGAGATTTTCGCGAAAACTTTATTGACCTTTTCTGTTCCCAGTCAATTCTTACGGTGCATCTGAATTTTGAGTGGAAATATCCCTTCTTCTAGCCTTTATTGGATCTATAAAAAAGCTGGAATTCTGAGCTCAAGACTGTCATTCTACAAAGAAAGCCCTTATCACCTAGTAAGTAAGTTGGCGACCAAGTGCTCGTTTGTCTAATTTACTCAGAGATGACCGGCTAAATGGTCAAAGTGTGATGGCAAGAGTTTTACTGGTAGAACTGTTCTGTCCTCATGAAATAGCAACAGTGAAAGAATCGGGAAATTGATGTTGTGTCGACATTTTACACCTGTTCTTTACAATGCATTGTTGTGGTGCTTTCATACAGTCCTAATTTGATTGACTTGAGCCTATTGTATTATTGATCGATACACCTTGCATTGTGTATTGAAGCAAATAAATGTGTACCTGAAATGCCGCAAGGAATACTAGGTATGAGCCAAGATTATGAACATTTTGAATTATGTAAAGCTGATGAAATCAAATGTTCAGGCTTGGTTGTTTCTGTTTTGTTTGTTTGTTTTTTTTAAAAGAAAACCTGCACCTGCATGCCCGAGGACACTCGGGCAGGGAATTGCATGTTGTGGGATAGCAAAAGCCATCCTCAACAGGTTAAAGGTCCAGTTTACCTTTGGGAGCAGTGATTTCAAAAATGTTCAAGATATTACATTTGATGCATATATGTGTACGTCTGCTGTATCATAAAACATCCTACCATATGAAATATTTGCAATGAAACCTAAAATATAAGGAGATATCAGGGTTTTTCTTCATAAACCGTAACTATACGGTTTAGTCTGGAAACATCTTTATTATAACTATTGTTCACATTTTATGTATTAAACAACACTTAACATCGATTATACAGGTTCAAATTTTGACAGTGGTCGTTTCTATCCCTAACTCATATTTTAAAACTATTTCAAAGCACTAATGCTGGGTTTTTGTTTCATCTGCAAATGGTAAATTATGCCTTTAAGTAGCCAAAGTTTGAAAAGTTATGCCAAGTCATATTTTGCCATATTGATAGGCTGCTGATTAAAAATATTTGAAATGTAATCTCTCTGGAAAATATATAAAAGATAAATGAAAATTATAATTCAATGAATCATGAATTAACAATGAACTGAAATATCAGTCTGGATCGATCAATAGATAATGTCAATAATTCACCCTTGAAGTACCGACTGATCAGTATGAGAAGTGTCAAAAGCATTTGTAAATCTCTCAGTTCGACCCAGAGAAGGTTTAAATCAAAGCTACGCAGGTCAGTCAAACTTTGATTGAAATCTTTTATAGAAATGATTCAAACTAAATGATGATCTAAATGTCAGCAGGTCGACTAATGTGATTAAATTTGCGCTTCTCTAAAAGGTCACCATGATCATACATTTGCAAATAGCTTGTGATAATTGCACTCCTTAATGTGCTGCATAAATGGTTGATGATAATTTCTTTATACAAAGTTTCGTAAATGGCTGTAGCCAAGAATTAATTGATATAGTACAGATTCTACACTTTGTATAAAAAGAAAAAAATCAGGCGAGATGCCTTCATGATTGAAGAATCTGTTATTTAATTATATATAGTGGGAAGAAAGAATCACAAGAGATGTAAAAATGTACAGGAGAAACTAAACTCATCTCCAAAATCCCATGAGAAGCAGCGGTCGTAAGTGATAGTACAATGGGCATCCAGCTGGTCATATTAGTTTTCTATTATTATTATTTTTTTTTGTGTGTGTGTGTGCAGAATATCACCAGTTTGTTGCTTTCCTACACTGGCTCCATACAAGATTACAAAATGCCAGTGGAGGTAAAATTTTCTCTTGATCACTGTGATCATCCACACTATTTAAACTAGTTCTCGATCTTGAATCATTTTCCATCTTTCATAGACTTACATCAACTCTCTTCTAGTATTTAAATGCAATACCTACTTTTGCTACAGTATGTACGTATGATTTTCATACATTTAGACTAGTTAGACTGCCATAAAATTTGACACAATCTCATTATAGGCAAGTATTGTTTTTCCATTTATTTATACAAATGATTTATTAAAGCAGGGTAAAATTTGGGCAAGATTACCAGTATTTATGAAATGTTGATTTTCCACATCTTAATGAATGAATGTATGTGATACTATGCCAAACACTGACCCAATAAAAGTACCTAGTACTCAGTTTTGGATAAATCAAGAAATTTTGAAGTCTCTCTAACAAATAGAAAAGAAGAAGAAAATTTCCCCAGGCAACAAACAATAAGTTACCACATTGTCCTCTGTCATGATAAATTGCATTCAGTTGTCCCAACGGTCAGACAACTAATCAAATTAAATTTGTTCCCCCCCCCCCCCTCATTTCAAGCATTTTATGATTCTTAATGGAGTTGCCTTTTGGTTAAGACTCTGATAAAGGTACTGTTATGTACATAAAGGAGGCTGGTGTCCTGTCCAATGTTTATTTTACCTTAGTTTCAAAAGGCTTTATAGACTCAGGAAAAAGTATCATAAGTTTGAGAATACATGTATTTCTTGAATATCAAATATATTTTTGACAACACAGTGATACTGTAAAACAAGGAATATTTGCGTGCATTTTAATTTCATGAGAACCAAGATTTTGCGAAATGCGAATGCCCTCAAAAGTTCTTGTCTACATTATATACCGGTACGTTGAATGCCAATGACCATTAGCGAAAATTTCATGCCATGGAAATATTAAAAAATGAGATAACACAAAAAAAGTCAATCATATCGTGCTTTACAGTATGTAAAATGTTATCTATGTGTAAAACTTATTACAATGTAGTCTTTGGAATACTTATGCACACCTTTGTGATTTGTTTAGCTAGATGCTTTATTTTCCTTCTTTTTGTATGTGTACATTTTGAAACCTGAGTCTGTGTGCCTTTAATGTGCAGAATTTCTTCCCTGTATTACAGGGACACCTGTATGTGATCTCGATTCAAAGTCCAGCTGTCCGTCTTGATTGGATTGGTCTCACCTCATCCGCCTGTCAATTCAAATCACCACCTACATGTTGATTAGCAGTGTCTATGCCCCGACTCCTGAATATTGCTTATTGCCTAATTCGTTATCATGTACATGGTGTATCATCAAGTTGTCCCTTGCTCCACTGTATGCTGCATTTAACCCATTTCTAAATCTTAATATCGGCCAGTTTTTACAACAATCCGCTTGACTGTGAAGAGGGAGTTACTGTAGATCTGTGTTATTCATTAACACATTGCAGTGCCATAAAATGCCGGACTGGGAACACAGAAATTTATGTATGTTTGTGATGGTGCAGCTGTGCTTGAGTCGTGGCGAACCCCAGCCAGACAACATTCAGCATGTATGTGTGGAGATAGCTCCGATGATGGCGTGACGTGTATTACACCGTGCCAGTGTTACGACACGACTCGATGACACAAGCAGCTGAGGAAGATCGGGGCTGCCCTTCGACAGTCGTAAATTGCCCTCGTTGCGTGATGGCGAAGTTCGCCTGACAAGATATGATGTTAATTTACAAGGGGAGCAGATAAACTTTGCTAGCCCGGCATGCAGCTCTCTTTGTGGTGCTTCATAGAAAAGGGGGGGGGGGGGGAGACAGTTTACTGTACTACACATAGACCTGTATCAAAGAGACACAACAAATGTTATCATACGAGTTAGTCTTCTGCTGAAAGAATGATACTGCTGAAGCTAAGTGTTAAATTTCACTGTGTGATTTGCATAGGGGGAAAAAAAAACAACACACACACATAGCCCGAACCCATAATATACAAACAAAAAAACAAACAAAACAAAAACAACATTTTTGTGTTGGAGAGTATGTCTCTGTATTCACCATATACACCCCTTATCTTATCCCATCCCCTTCCTACCTTATCCCGCCCCCTTCCCACTCATCAACTCTGGTGTTGGTTTGTCCGTCAGATATCTCGGGTTTGAAATGCTTTACCACATTCTTTTCATTTTATTCATTTATTTATCTATCATTTTTTTTTGGGGGGGGGGGTGGGGACACAAGCCATGGTCTGTGTGCATTTTAATAGCGGCTGATTTCATTCACCTGCTTGTAGCAGCTTTGTGTCAAGTTCATTTTTTCCCCGACTGACTGAATAACTGATTGTTGAGGCCAAGAGAGTGTGATTGTACAGGTATTTCAAACAGGATGTGCATCCATCCAATATTGATTCTTTTACCCTCCTATGATTATTTTGTATGCATTGCACAGACAAGTGATGATTTTATTTTTGAGACTCCATCTTAATCAAACTTTTTTTGTTTCTCTTCTTTTCATAACTGGTGGGTGGATAAACTGGATAAAGAGTACTGATTTCAATAATTATTCCACCAGAATCGGACTGCTCAGATGAATATATTATGCATGGTGCTGCTTCCATTTCTACTGACCATTGGCTTCCAAGTCATTGATTAAGCTGAAGCCGTGAAAGAGGAGGATTACAAGTGCAGACTTTATCTCATAGTATGATAGTAAATCTTGATAATTTCTATCATCAGTCTGATTAAACCTCAGTGTTTTGTGTAATGATACAGTTCATTTTGAAAAGAATTGGAAGAAATTATTTTGTCATAGACTTGAAAACAGGTTGTTTATCAAACAGATTGTTTTTTTTAATACAGAGTCCCTTTGGAAACTATGTTTGCCAAAATGGTGCCCAACATTGATTAAGATACAGTGATAATAGTGAGAAGAGGAATGAATCTTTAAAAATTTATGATATTATACATTGTATACTTGATATATCGTTTAATGCATGCATACATGTATCTGCTTTTCCACCTTTTACAATGTAAAGTTCTTGACAGGAAATCAGAGTTTTTAATAAATTTCCCAATAGATAACCTAAGATTATTTAGGCATGAGAATTTTGTGAACACGGTTCATGATATGAGCTTTGAACAGTAGTGTGTACTCTGGACTGTAGTCTGTACTGTTGACTTTTCATGTTGTCAGGGATTTTGGTTGGGAGGGGAGGGGTGCTGTATATATTTAAAGTGAAACAACACACTTCATGTTGAAATTGTCTTTTGTGACATTAGTAAAGTTACACAGTGCTTGAAGGTTTGTTTAAATGGAAACATTATGTTAGGAAGTCACTAAAATTTGACATTTCACATAACTGGGATTGTTAACCTAAAACTATAATACCAGTCTTTAATAATCAATTATATGCAAATTAGATGGGTGTTCGGTGTCAATGATCTCATATCGTCATCATTCCCTTTTATACATATCTTCATTCAGTTTCTCATTTGATGTGTTTGGATCAAGTTGATCTGTGGATTGTTTCAATAATTGAAAAATGATGACCTCATCAAACTTTGGCTCTAAAAGTTGATAGATTAATAACATAAAAAGTGATTTAATGTTAAATTTTGTAAGTGCAAGCCAATCAAAAAATTTCTTTTGAAGTGATGAAATTATCGCCTTATCCGACAATATTACATTTATGTGACAGTCAGTGACATTACTGTTTTGTAAAATCATGTTGAACTTCAAAATCCAGTAACTATAAATGTTTAATGTCTTTTGTCTAATTTGAATGAAACTTTCACTTCTCTGTTTCTTTCACTGTACTGTTCTGATATAAAAGTCAGTTTGAGAATGAAATGGTATGTCTCTTTTAACTTCTGCAGAGAAAGAATGTAAAGATTATTGTTCTTTATAGTATTTCAAGCCATTATATTTCTTCCTTTTTTTTTTGGTCTTTTTTTTATGGGGTAGCCTGCCTTCTTCAATCCTGAAGATTATTGCAGATATAACTGGGTTGTGGAGGAGGGGGAGAATCGTGAAGTGCTGATAGATGCTTGGTTCCTTTGTAGACTGATACATTCCTGCCGGGCTAATCATTCACAAGTCCCTGCTGAGCTCAGTTTTGGCTAACCATCAAGACAAGGTTACACAGAAAGTTCAATGTTTCATACTTTCCTCCCCCCCCCCTTTTTTTAAAAACAATAATCATGATGGATATGGCATCACTGAACCTACAAGTTGCTTTTTAGCATTCCACTTCAAATTATGAGCTTATGAAAAAGGGAAAAAAACAAAACAAAACAAAACCCACAAATCATCCTTGTACAATGTCAGATGACCAGAGAATTTAGAACACGGCTCATCAATGTTTCCTTGTTGAGTATGTATTTCACACTCTTCACATATCCCCCAACAAGTTTGCAATCTCAGTTACAACATCAATTTAATCACCTTCAATTTTCGGAATGTTAATCGAAGTAGAGTCAACCATTCATCTCTTGTGATATTGAACGGAGATTACTCAGTAGAATCCCCGCAATGCTGTTCACAGTTTACCAAGGACAGGCTTTAATTAGGTCCTCTGAGTTGATGTTACATTCTTTGCTTCTTTATAACAAACAGAACCCCTTCAGCTTGAATATCACCCTTATATAACTCACAACCTTACATCTACGAATGTGCAAGGGTATGGAAGTGCTATGACTTGCACATGCATCTCCTGTAAGGACAGTAATGACTGTTTTGAGGTCACTCACTTTTGAAAAGGGTTGATGAAGGAGAAAAACAAAAAGAAGAAAAAGTAAAGTGGGTAAAAAAAGAGGAAGTGGAATGGGTAGCCCCGCTCTCTTTCCAGAAAGCAGAAATTCCCACAACTGTGTAGGGCTGGTTCAGGTCATACCAGTAGAGAGTAAAAGTCTGATGGAGAAGTATAGATGGAATGTTATTTTCTCCAGCTAAATTCTTGGGATTCGTACGGATTTGGCTCTCCCCGACTCTGTCCGTGTCAACATGAAATTGCCCTTTTTTGTTCGACTCCCTGCTGAGAGTGTTATCTGCTTTCATTGGGGAAAAATGGTGTGCGGAGGATGACTAACGGCACGCATGGAGCGGGAGTCGACTGCGCATTGAGCGACTGCACTTGTGAGGTTGTGAGGTATTTCACCAGTCGGCACATGTAAATATTCAACAAAAGCCCTCGCCACTTTCCAAGCCGCATGGTGTAGCCATGCATACTCCGGAGATTGGTGCATTTTTGCGTGTCAGACATGTTTATCTGGCACAGTTTGCAAGGCACACGTGCCTGCTTATAATATAATACAGTACATGTACATGGTGTATCAATCCTCAGCTGTGGGGTACAAATCATGTTGATCTCAACACATTCTCTACTGGCAGGAGAAATTCCCCATGGTTCCCATTGGTTTCTTGGGATTTCCATGGAGGCATTCAATAATGCCCAGTATTACTGGGGGAGGGGGACAAACAAACAGATGATTAAAAAGATCACGGAAACTCAGCAGAAAATTATGTGCTTTGCATTCTTGGTATCTTGATAGATTCTACTGAGAGCTACGTGTATGCCATTGAAAAAATTTATCTTTGTTTGATGAGAAGATTCATAGCATTTGTAACTTGTTTCTTTTGCCTGTTGCTTGTAATTTGCTACTCTGAGAGCTATGAAACTGCAAATGCAGTTACATACATCTTTACAACATGATGTTTTATTCCACTGTTCTCATATTTCAAGCACATACACTGTATCTTGCCAAGACATATCAATGAAAAATGGTTAGATTTTCACTTTTATCAATATTAATACTGTTATCATTATTATTATTATTATTATCATCATTATTAATATTATTGTTAATATCATTATCATTGTCATATTATTATTACATATTATTGTTATTATTGTCATATTATTATTATTATTATTATTATTATTGTCGTCGCTGTCATCGTCATTGTTGTCATCATCATCATCATCATCGTCAGTGCTATCGTTATTATTTTGATCAGTATTATTGCTATATTATGGATTGTAATTCTGTACATGTTTTGTAGTTTGTATTTTGTAATTTTTTTTCTTTTTAGTCTTTTAAGGACCAGAAGATCTAGTAATATTTTAATTAGAAACTCAGTTTGTATGCGTTCCACAGTTGTGCTTCCCAGACACACGTCCCAACAATGTTTAGCCTTGAACAGGTACAAACTTTGTACATGTAAAAAAGAAGAAAGACAAAAAAAGAGAAAAAGAAAGGCAGCTGATATGTGTGCACCAAACACAGAAATAAATCCTCACTAAGCACAGTCTGTTTATTGCTGGCGTGTGGGACAGAAGTTTGTGCATATGTTTGTACCTCCAGCTAAGAGGTCCTGGCGACTGCTATCTCCCCCAGGATTTGCACTCTACATATTTGTGATATCAATCAGCTGATAAATATGACAAATGGATGTTGCGAATTAGTCTGCGCTCCAGGCAGACAGGCCGATTTTATCTCTATTCAGGAGGCTATGAGTTTTGAGGTGCGGTGCGATGTGTGAGCGCCGAATAAGTAGCTCATTTTAATGCTCTCCAAGTTCTGGACGCTGTTCAAAGTGTCTCTGTAGGCTGCGATGACGGAGCGTGTGAAGCCGAAGTGCACTACCGTTTCTGACTAGTAGGAATGTTCGTTGGCTGCACGCCCCCCTGGTGGGTAGAGAATGCAGAATTTTAGAGGTTTACTCCTTGTGTGGGTGACTTTCATGCCAGAGTAGAATATCTCTGGAGCTATGTATGTGATGGAAAGGGGAATATGGTGTATTTGATTGTACAACGTACTGCGAAATAACAGTGTGGAGGTGTACAATTTACTGTTACACTTGTTATTTTACAATTACAATAATTTTGATATTTTCTGTTATGCTGCTTGTGTGAATCAGTCTTTTGAGTGAGAGTGACTTTAAATACATTTATTTTTTTTACCTTAATTCTTTTCTATTTTGACTAGAAATGAAATTAAATGTTTGTGAAATAGATTGCATTGTGCATACAAATAAGGCATTACTTCACGAAACTGGCTGAATTAAAAAAAAAAAAAAAAAATATATATATATATTGTATGGTCCTGTGTTCAAATTATCATCTCCCGAGATTGTAAGGAGAACATGAAGGAAAAAAACAAAACAAAAAATTGGAAGTTTTTGTTTATTCTTCACTGAAATTTTTACAGATTATCCTGCTATCTCACTGGGGGTGTTTCATAAAGCTGTTCGTAAAGTTACGAATGACGTAAGAGCGACTGGTGATCAGTTCTTGTGCTGAATTATGGAAATTCTGATAAGTATAGCACATCAGAATTGATCATCAGTCATTCTTAAGTCGTTCATAACTTTGTGAACAGCTTTATGAAACACCCCCAGGCATATCTTGGGAGTTGATAAGTTGTTGGTAGTCTCAAAGCATAATTGGTGATATTACAATACATGCTTTACTTGACCAATAGAATTCACTCAAATGCAGCATAGGATGGCTGAGGTTGTTGAGGGGAACGTCGCTGTAGAAAATTGGTGCAGAAGCCACATCAAATTACATGTATGCAACATTTGTTTGAATGACCAAACAATGAGTACATTCTATATTGATGCAGAGAACATCTTAAGCATGTTTTTAATCAAAAGAGTTCATGGTTCAGTAATGATGCTTGTCAACAACCGGCCACTCTCCATGCTGAAAGGGCTATTGTAAAGTCTTTGATAACTATTATGATGATCTTGACAATTAGCATGCATTGTGATTGAGAATGAAGATAATGAAAAATGTCAAAAACTCAATCTAAGCCTCCTTTGTGGCAGCTGAGTGTAAATGGAATGAATATTTATAAAACAATTGACTCTCAAAGGACTTCTGTCTCAACATTCCTGTTTTCCTAAACATGCCATGCAAGATTTCATTTCACTGTGATAGGATTACTTCAAGCTCAAGCCCCTGTATTCAGTAGATTGAGGTGGAGAATGGAAATTAAGTGGATAGAGTGAGGAGGATTGCAAGGTACAACCTTTGTCCAAGCGACTAGGAAATGTGAACATTTGTATAGTACAGGAGGAACAAATATATCTTGTTTGAGAGCTCATTGTGGTCTTTCAAGATGAGTCAGAGGATTTGTGCTTGGGCATACCTTGTATTCTAATTGCTTTAGGTGATTGGCTGGGATGAAGAGTGGTCCAGCTATTAACTCTATTATTGCCATTGGCACATAGAGCGTATACAATGAGAGTAGATCATCGAGTCGGTGGTGTTTTGGGGCTTAATGGTACAAGAGTCACGCATGGTGCTGAAGTATTGGTGTGTGTGTGCTTATGGGCTTAATAATGCAGTGCTTGCTATAGTAGGTTTTTGTCCATCATGAGTATCATCATAATAAGAAGGCATGCATTGTGGGTACATCTAATTAAAGCATTGTAGGAGTCTGAATTCACTGTCAAACAAAAAGGCGCATTGATGTTAGGGAAAATGAAATAACAAAGAGCACATGACAAAAAATATGTGAAATAAGCAATTTCTGCATCAGCAATTTATTATTATTTTTTCTTGTCACTGGAAACTAAGTTAGCCCAAAATAGAATGCAGATGTAGTTTAATTTATTAAAGTATTAATCAATCAAATTAAATGACAATGACTTATGTATGTGGTTGCTTTTTGTTTGGAAGTGCAGCTTTGTAGTGGCTGCCTTGAATCATTTTGTGAATAGATGCTATTGTACATTATCCTGCACAAGATGAGATGAACGCTGGGTACATTGAGCCCAACATTTTGAATTCATGTAGCTCACATTGAAATATCAGATGGTAACAATGGATGTATGGTTGCATTTCATTTCCGTTTCATTCTGTTAATGCAAAGAATAAAAGTTTGGTCGCTGAATTTACATTTAAAGTTGCCCCAGGCTTTGGAAAAGCCCCTGTCTTATAGGCCTAATAATAATATGAAGATGATGATGATGACAATAATAATAGTAATATTAATAATGATAATGATAATAATATTAAATATTTGTATAGCACTTAATATAAACATGTTTCGAAGCGATTTACAATTATCAACAACAGACAAACTTGCTTTGTCTTGTCTTGCTTTAGATACTATCTTAACGATGATAGCATTCATATTAACATTTATCAAATCATACATTTAATTTCTTGAGCAGATAACTATTCTCTTTACAGTTAAACAAATGTGGCTGCATAAATCACATGGTTTGACATGACAGCATTTTCAAAATTACCCATGATGTTTACTAAATTGTCAAGTAACCTCCTGTTTTGCAGGATGAACAGAATGTTTCAACTTTTCAAGTAAAAGGAAAATGTAGCCCGAAGAGACAACCATTCCATGAGAAATTCCCCAAACCACAGCAACGGATCGATATCATAGTCGACGAAAATCAGACAAGTGTTGAGGACAATGTGTTTTTTTTTATGTCGTGAATTTATTCTCGCTCAGCTATGCTAGGGGGACCTTGAGATAGCTATGCTCGGCGGATGACGTCTTTGCTTGCGTAAAAGATGCTTCTCATGTTTTGTGCTGGAAATGTCACTAATTCCACATTCATTGTCACAATAAAAGGTTTCTTTTTATATAGAATGACTTTTAGATAGCTACGTCAAAGAAATGTTCATACCCATCTCGGAGGAATCAACATGAACAGGAAGTCAGATCTCTTGTGAAAATTCTTGACGTTTTCAGACTTTATTATCTTTTTCAGCTGTCCCCACAAACCAAATGAAGAGTAAAAATTTTTATTTTTAGTGAAAAGATTGTCAATAGCCACATTGCCGTGACAGCTATTTTTAGGTGACTGTGCTTTGTAGCAGCTGTATATCTCATTCCATTTGAAAATATCATCTGTGTAATATTTTTGGTCACTACCGTATCTGTTTTCTTTATAGGGGTAGATTCTCCTTGAAGATTATTATTGAAGGGATGAATGAAGCATTATTGCTTGCTTTTCTGAGTTTGATCGTCATTCAAGTCATGATATGGATGTACAATGTAGTTCAAAACTTGAATAACATACATGTTGCAATTTGCGACAACCTTTCTATGAATGGCATAAATCTGTATACTGAGTCTGCCTACACAGTTTCTGTTATTTCGCATAAACTGGATGTATGGCATACTTGTAAAAGTCAGTTTTGTTTGGTGTTTTTCATGTTTGGCAATATCTGTGACCTTTACTTGTTTGAATTTTGCAGGAGGCATTTTGTAGCACAGTGCAATGATAATTCAGGAGTTTATGAATAGGAAAGAAAGAAAAATGAACAGGTTGAGAACTTGAAATCTGTGTACCTACATTTCTTTGTCCACTGGGAAGGAAAATGTATTGACACTATCCAGAATAACAATCTATAAAAGTAGTGAGAGTCTCTACCCATTCAAACAAACAAACAAACAAACAAACAAACAAACAAACAAGCAAGGAAGCAAACAAGTAAACACGAACAAACAGACTCACAAACAAAGAAACCACCAACCGATAAGAACTCGTAGGGCACGTGCAGTAATGTTGTAAAGTGCTACTTTGCAAGGAGCGGTGGAGAACATCCAGGGTACATCTTTCTGTGCTGTCAAAACTGCATCAGCGACTCGATCTGTCACTTGGGGGTCATTTGAATAATGAAGGTTGTCACGCCTGATTGACAACGTCCTAACGAGTGATCGCCATGACGAGGGCACTGCTGATGGGGAAGGGATGAGCCCACTAGAGGCAGGTTGGTGCTGTCCGTCATAAAGCGTTTTATGGATGTTGTGTCTCAATCACGTTGAAGTCAACATTAACTTCAGTGCAGAATTGGTCATCTGAATCTTTCCAAAGACTTGTAATCATGCAAGATTGTTTCTCAATATTTTCCGCGTCATTTCGACCTCCAGCTGAGAAGTTTTAGTACCATCTGTGTAACATTGAGGCATTTTTTCTCCTTTGGTGAACATATACCACATATCAAGAGTAGAAGAAAGCAATAGGGTGCTTGGTCAAGGTAGTCATTGTACGCTGTACATTGTTAATTGCTAACATGTCTTTCGACTGACAAATCGTTTATCCAGCAAGAAGTTCTGCCTATTGTTGTTGTTGTTGTTTTTCTTTTGCAAAGTTGAGTCTGTAAGTGTGTCATGGTAGAGAGTTTGGGTATATTGCATTGACTGTATTACCATGACAACTGACTGCTGGATTGACATCACAGCAAAAAGGCTCTCTTTGCTTTTATGTCGACCCCAGGACATACTCTCTACTCTGCAGGATTATACTGAGCAAAACCACTGTAAAGAGACCAATGTTATATATTCATTTTGATATTGAGACAGTTGTACATATACATGCAGGTGACTGTTTCACCTAAATTTTACTTTGCATTTTCTATATTTGTATAATTGTATCATTTTTGTGTGAAATTTTCTTGAGAAATATGAAAACGAATTGAAATTCACATTGAAATTTTTTTGAGAAAATTGAAAATGAATTGAAATTGAAATTGAAATTGAAATTGAAATCATCACTATCACCACCAGCATCTTTACCATGTAATCATTATTGTCATGGTCACTACCTATGTCCAGTGCATCAGGATTGTAGACAAAAAAACCACACAGTTCGATCACGTCTTGCCTATCTTTTTGTCATGAGCACCGTAGCCTAGACGCTTACTCTTCAATTTTAGATGAGGATGTAAAGCACAACACTTGTCCTCGGATGCAGATGAGAGAACCAATCCGGGCTTCTCCACAAGTTGACCTTGAGGGAGAAACAGGTTGTGAAATTGAAATTGATGACCACCAACAGAATCTGCATCCCTCGGTGCAGATCTTGTCCCACTGCAGACATGTAAAGAAGACTAGCTGTGAAGTAATATTGTGTCCTCTTGTAGGCATTTTCCGATATACTGGGTTGGTGAGGACAGTTGAATATTGTGTAGTGACACAGCGAGGTTGAGATAACTGTAACATTGCATTGTGAAATATTCTGCACGATAATTTTTTTGTTGTCGTTGGGACTCTTCTTCAGGATTCTTGATAGGCTGAGGTAAAAGTGTGTGTGTGTGTATCTGGTGTCTGTCTGCATTTATGTCTACATGTTTACTGTAAAGGAAGATATTTTGGTGGCATGAAATTTTTGTGAATTGGAACTGAAGGCCTATTTCGTGGCATGAAATTTTTGTGAATTGTCACTGGCATTCAATGCATAAATAGTGTTGACAAGAACTTTTGAATGCATTTTAATTTTACAAATCTTGGCTCTCGCAAAATGTGCAAAATTGAAATGCACGCAAACATTCCTTGTTTTACATTATAGTGCGATGATGTTCTGTGTTTTCCCAGTTCTCAGTGTGCCAAACCGTATTTGAAGTCAATAACATAGGCTACGTGTGGCATGTGTAGCAAGGCTCTGTGCATACCTGCACCCTACAACTGTACCTGAAAATGTTCAATGATATTTACAGTAAAAAAAATCAGATAACGTCTCTAGTCTGTCAAGTCTTAGTGTAATTGACTTCAACTTGCTGGCCCCCTCATAGCCTTGATTCAGGTATTTTTAACCCTTTGTTTATGGAGGAACCATGTTTGCCATGTCTCAACTGTTGGGAGATTGGAAATTACAAATGTAGATTAACTTAAGAGGCTAAGGGTTAATCTATTATACTGTGATTGATGCACATCTTTAGATTGTTGTGTATAATTGTCTTTAATGATGGAAATACAGTCGTGACTATTTGTACTGAAGCAGATGATTGTAGGACACTCTTGAAAGTTCTTGTTGGGGGTAGGGGTGGGGGTAGGGCAGGGAACAATTTTTGAAAGGGGCGGGAATCCACCTGCCCCAGCCATCCGGTGCTCTTTAAGGGAGGTGTGAAGAAGGGTCATTAGTGCCACGCCCGACTGAGCAGTCACTTTGGCACTCCACAGCACCACCGAGCACACACCCAAGCCATCTCATGCCAGCCCCGCATCATCGGAGTGCATCACCGCATCTTTCTCCATGCTCATCACGGATGCGGTCATGCGTGCTTGACGCCCCACGTCCCCGGTAATGCACTGGCTTAGCTACCGATGCGTTTCATCAAATAACCGTTCGATCATTTGGAGGCAGGTGGCAGCCGTGCCGGCAGACGTATCGCCCGATATTTTTCACTTAAGTTCATTTTCGGTCAGAATAAAGGGATGGGGGGAAAAAAAGAGGCAAAGGGAATACAAGATGAGAGGTATCAGAGAGAAAGAGAGAGATAGAGATAGAGGCGGGAAGAGATAGATGGGGGGGGGGGGGGGAGAAAACTAGAATGGGTGAGAGAAAGATCTACTGTAGCTTGATAGATCTGCATCTTGAGTTTATGTTAATGCAGCTAGAAAATGTAAATCCTGTAAAAATAGTGTTTTTGTAACTTCACTTCTGATGATAAATGATCTATGACTGACTGACTTTGGAATACAATTATAATGATAAATGTGCTTCTCACACCTGTTACTCGAAGATATACCCACTATACATGTATATTTTGCAGAGCATTGACAGAAAAAAAATCCCTGAAATATTGTCAGCAGGAGCCAAGAGAACAGATATTAATGTATTAAAAGGGATAAATGGAGTAGTGAAGATGGCATGCAGAGGAGCAGTATTACAGAGTTCATCAGAATACTCGCAGATCATGCTTATACTTGTACATGTCTGTATGTTTATGTTTGACAATTTGTCTTTGTTTTTACTTATAAAAATGCCATATTGCCCTTTAAATTACCAAATAAGAATATCAGTGAGTAAAATACTATTTGTTAGTTTCATGATTACAATTTATATTTCACTCTGTTCATCACACAGCATTGATATGCTGTTTTATAAAATGCATTCAAACCCAGAAATATATTTCACTCCCAAGGACCAAGTAAAGATCTGCTCTTTTCCATCTGCTCTTTTTACTGTTTGATAGATTTCAATCCATTGGACTCAGCATTCAAGACTACTCACTTGTTGCTATGTTGGGCAAGTCTTGGGCATGGTTTCTCGTTGTCAGGCACAACTGTTGTCATGAAACTTGGCATTTTATATATTTATAGATATATGATATGTTCATTATCCGGTCTATTGGCAGTTGGCAGTTCCTTGGAAAGGAAACATAACCTCTCTAATGAGGCATATGATGACGTTCAGCTATCATAGGATATCCGTTCCTCTCACCCTGCCCTTCCTCCTGTGATCAGCTTACATCTTTGTCACTCCCTTTCAATTAACGGCCACGGGGATATCACTGCCTCGAAAGTATCGCAGGGTGTGACAGTATGGAAGTGATAACTGATATTGGTGCATGTTTGTGTGTACAAAAGTATGTGTGTTTGTGTGTGTCTGTGTCCGTGTGCGTTTTGGGTAGTAGACTGCAATTTATGTGTGTTTGTTATTGTCTATAAGTTTGGGGTAAGGGGCTGCAGTTTTTGTAGTTGTTTTGTTTGTTTCTTGTACCCACATGAAACTGCAGGATTGTAATGTCTAACATTTATTTTGGATTGTTCATAAAATGCAGCATAGATTAGAATGATAAATTGGTCTGTGTCAGCATCAGTTACTATGTACATGATAACATTCTTATGTAGGTATCATTGACTTCAATTTATAGGTCAACTTAAAGGGACAGTCCAGACGATTTTCATAATTTCACATCATGTAGTACATAAATCGACAACTCCCTGTATAGATTTGTGGAATTTATTGTGGTTCTTGAGCAGAGAAACAATGCTTTGAAAAACGTTAAACAAATTACACTGAACAAGGATGATGACATAGAAGGCTCACATATTTCAGAAATGATAGCAGTGTAATTCCAATAACAATACCGCTTGCTTGCAAGTTCACCTGTCTGTAATCTATGCATGCCTTCTTCTTTTGTTCTGCTTCCTTGAGCCCCAACTCATGCATTCTTATGGTGACTCTGCCATGTCATCATCCTTGTTCATTGCAATTTGTTCTGTTTTTTGAAAATATTCTTATTCTTCATCCCAATTATCACAAATTCTGAAACTCTGTCCTCAGTATAACTAATTTATAGTTGTACAAATGTAAAAATCTGAGAATCACCCGGAGGTCTCCTTTAAAAGTCTTAGTTGTGCAAAGAAGATTCACTTTGAACCTTCAACACTTAGATGCAATTGCCAAAAAAGTTTAAAAAAAACCCCAAAAACATACTTAACTTGTTTTCTCCAACTGCTCACTCAGTGGACAATTGCGTGGGATCAGGAAATCCATGTTTATTTGCATGCTGCCTCACATTCATTTTAATTTAGGGAGTAGTAGGTGTTTGATTTCAAATGACCTCTCCCCCACATATGTGCTAATGGTTGCCAATAAAACAAAATAGTCACTCTTCTGTGATGAGTTGACAACTTCAACCGTGGAATTTTGCCAAAAAAAAAGAAGAAGAAAGAATCTCACATTTCATTTGACTTCGTGAAGGCATGTATGTATGCATTCCAGCTGCTGTATTCGAGTGTTCATGTCCACACCTACTGAAATGAGGGAACTGTGAGAACTGTCCTGTAGGACCTGTATGGTTTCTATTGGCTTGGCACACATATTGGCTCAGGATATATATCAAATCCATGATGGCTTGGGCATACCAATTGAAGAAATGCGGTAAATATCATCCCATACTTCATTTCATGTGTGTGTTTTTCCATTTTTTTCCTTTTTGCGTTCAATGTCAGTCACATTCTCGTATTGTGTTTTTTTGATAAAATGTTGGTCTGGCTTGTTAGCATTGCAAATCTGTGTGGATTTTAAAGAGTGGATGTATTTAGGACAGAAGAGAATATCCATAGAAAGAGATTGGTATGGACTACAGTACCTCGTTTCATGTCTGTTGCAAAGACATTAATGTGTGTACTGTTCAATTTGAAGAGTTTGAGATGGTATTCAGAAAGGTTTTGAGTCGTGGGGCACAGGATTCCTGAACATTAACCCTCTATTCAGATGCAAGCCAGTCTATACCAAACTTTGATAAAGAAACGATGTATAAAGAATCATCATATAGCTGACAGACTTTTCAGACGCTAATTTTGACTGTTCTGGAAAACGTATAGATGTGCAGTTTCCCACTGCGCATGCTGTTATGGTCATGAGTGACAGGTATAGGGTCACCTTTCGTGCGCGCTCCTATTAAGCCCCATCCAGTTATACTGTTCTATGGTCGCCATACGTTCAGACGCACAATGGGCATGATGGAATGGTGATTGGTTGTCGAATTCTAGTTTGAAACGATGCTCTGACCATTGTTTCGCTATACATCATTTCGATAAACGTTGTTTCGTTAGCATTCAGACGTATAAATTCATTGTATGGCTATACCGTTCTAGTATTAATTTTTGTGTCTGAACACCCTGTCTCTTTACTGAGCAGTCATTACGTATTGCTTGCGTTTCACTGCCAGTGGTGCTGATGATGTACAGTATGACATGCTGCTCTGCTTTATGCATGGTAATCAATCAAATGCAAACCAGGGAAGGCTGATGTCTAAGACTATTGAACGATTGATACCTCAGACTATTAAATGATTTACTCAGAATTAAAGTCACAGTTTGCATTCTACAACTGGCATGGCATGCAATAAACCTATTTACTAGTGAACTCACGTTTAAAGCATGCTTCAACCCTATGAGAAAAAGAGGTCAAGATTGGAAAAGATAAGGCTTGCCTTAGGATTACCTTGACATGGCACTAGATGATGCATGCAGAAATGGATTTTATATCTTAAAAGTAGAGTACATAATAATGTGGTAGAAAAATGGTAATTTAGAGGCTAATAAGTGGACAAGTTAAGAACAGTGGCAAATATGGCTATTGATTGCAGAGTAAACTACCCTATCAAGCAGTTTCATGGTATACTGTGTAATCAACAAATTTTATCTTGAAGAGTTCCTCTTTTTCAGTCTGTAGTACATGTAGTAAATCACCTTCATGAACGAATGACAGTTGCCTTATACAATTATGTAGTTTGTGTAAGACTGTAGGCTTTAGTCATTAGCATGAATATTGTGCTTACATGTGTGGAAAAAGGGTTGCAGCAGCCACCTCCCTGGTTGCAGCAAGACAGTTCAATAGAATAAAGTTGCTCTGGGCCAATTTTAGTGGCTTTTGCCAGGGTTGGCAGGTGCATGGCCATGGCTAGATTTCTTGGAGGGGGGAGGGTTGGGAATTGTTGGGAAGGATTGGTGTGCATCCACACTCTTTGCTATCTTCAAGTCATATACCAGTAATTTTTTTCTGTCAAGTATGGCTATTCACATTTACAGTGAAAAATTATGATATTTTGGTGAAAATTGCCTAGGAACTATGCCAAGCCACACAAAATTTATAATTTGTATGTACCTGTTTGCATTTTTTTTTTTTTTTTTTTTTGCTGAGACAATTTTTGCAGCAAGACCATGAACCACATATGAATCATGATCTTTTTCATGTGACATTTCTACACTGCCAGACTGCTTTCCATAATACACTTGCAGTTCTGTGTAGCAGACTGTCATGCCAGTTTATAGGGTGATGGTGGTAAAATGTCTTAAAGGGATGGTCTAGTATTGGTTGATGTGAGAATTCAGCCTTTAACTTTTTTTTTTTGTGAGATACTTGGTAACCACTTCATAAAGTGTTTTAGGGCATGCAGTTCTTAGAGGAATTCAAAGTTTCTTTGATGAAAATTGGTTTTGAAATGGCTGAGATATCCAAAAGCAATGTAAATCAAAGCGATCCTAATAAAAGGTGGGTCCAGCCTTTTATTAGGATTGCTTTATTTTGGATATCTCGGCCATTCCAAAGCCAATTTTTCATCAAATGAACATTGAATTCCTGTTAGAATTATATGCTCTTTCCTATTTCATGAAGAGGCTCTCATTATCTCATAAAAATCATCCTTTAAAAACGTGGGAAACCTGAAACCCCATCTCAAGGGAAACTGTTTAGATACATCTCTTTAAGCATCCCTTTAAGTTTTGTCTAATGCCATTACTTTGCAATTCTTTCATTGCAGTGTGTGTGGAAAAGGTCAAACATCACAATTTTTAATGTTGTGACGTGTCTAGATTGGAATGAGCCTTTGGCAAAGGTGATAGTGTGGTGTGGATAAATTTCCCAAATTTCTGCTTCTCTCTTGTTGGTATTAAACAGAACAATATTGAGATCTTGCTGGGTTTATTTTTTTTTTCTGTGTCCCTTCTTTTATTTTGTGAAAAAGATGGCTGAAGGCTGAAGCTTTTGTGTAGGAGTATTTTTGGGGGTAGCAAATCGTATCGGCCTCAGTGAATGGCTCTTTGGAATGTGTGTGTTTGTCCAATGGAGCAAGGGCAGGAATTGTCATGAAAGCAAGGCAAACTGTTTGGTTAGATGTGTTTTGATTCCAACATTCCAGTCAACTTTAGGCCTACATGTATATCTTACACCAGTGGCATAGCGTGTACGGACAAATGCACACAATACACATTACAATGTGTCCATAGATGTGTCTTGCTTGTTTTTGTGAATTTTTTTTTTTCAGTTTCACCATGTGATGGCTCAAGTTTCTTTTTCTGTGTTTCTTGGTGTCACAAGCCTTCCTGTTCCTCAAGAATTTAACTGCAGATAAATACTAGCATAGCTTACATTGAGCCCTTTCACATTTGGCAAGGGCCTCCCTGCTTTGGCTTTATTAAAGAACCTGTCAATTAAAGCATGTCTAGAAAATATCTAAGCAATGACCACAGCTTGACCCCATGTACCGTACAGTGTGTAGGCCTAGACCTATGAGACGAAAACTCTTGCATTTTTGTCATTAAAGGAAACCAAAACCCAAAGAGAAATGTGGATTGAGTGAAATCAGCAACATTAGTAGAACACATCAGTGACAGTTTCAGGAAAATCAGGTAGTCAATGCAAAAGTTATTAAAGTTTTTAAAGTTTTGGTGTTGGAACTGCTGGATGAGGCGACTACTAGAGGTTATGATGTCATGTGTGGACAACAATATAAAGAAAATGAAAAGGGAATTCCACAAAACTTCAATTTTCATGAAAATTACAAATTCCATCAATTTGATACTGACATATACTAGTATGTTAAGTGTAGCAATTATTACCCCTGCTTTCTGAAAGCGATTATTCAAATGCTCTATCGTTATGCTAGAAAAGTGAATTTTTGTGGAATTCCCTTTATATTTTCTGTATATTGTTGTCCACACAGACGTCATAACCTCTAGTAGTCTCCTCATCCAGCGGGTCCAATACCAAAATCTTAAAAGTTCATAACTTTTGCATCGATTGTCCAATTTTCCTCAAACTTTCACTGATGTGTTCTACTAATTTTGCTGCTTTCACGCAATCCACATTTCTCTTTGGATTTTGGTTTCCTGTAATTTGCCTTTCACATAGGCCTACACAATGTGAAAAATATTGCAAGAATTTCCCCATAAGATTCAAGATGAACTGATTTTTATATCATGATGCAAATGCAAAAGTGATTTTTTTTTTTTTTTTTTGCCAGAATTTTTAATTTGTGCAGGGAGTTGCAAGTAGTGATTTCCAAAAATTGTTAACTTGGGATGTGTGTGAATGGACCTAATGAAGTACATGACATTATTGTTTGGACACGTATGCTGTAGTTAAAAACAAACAAACAACTGTTGAAAGAGGATTATCCTTTGCAATTAGCAGTCAGCAAGGAGACTCGTTGTTGTGAATACTCCCTTTAATCACATGTGTGTTTTTCATATAAATCTGTGATCAGTGTCAACCCCCTCCTGGTACAACCAAGTTCAAAATCTGTACTTTAGTTCCATCTGCCTCTTGTATGGTAATGAAATATATGATATTGGGTCAAATCATCTGTCAGTGCTGAGGACATGTTTCCCTTTGTTTACATACATGGTATTATCAATGTATGTACAACATTTAGACTGTGGCCTTTTATCCTGTGACCATATGAATGTCTTTGAGATCTCATATGCCTATGATCTATTTTGCACATCATGTAATTATGTATGTGTCTGTATTGATATACACATTTAAGATCTGTCTAGGAGCTATGTCTGTGAGAAAGTATCTTCATGCCTGTCATTATTGAGTTTTGATTATGTGATAATTATTATAACTGTTATGATAATTCATAAAGGTGATTTACTTCATGTTCAACATACAGAAAAAGAGGAACTCTTCAAGATTAAGTTCCTGCCAGCTTGCTGCAATCTAGATACTGCATGTACCTTATGCGGGTCCAAAGGCTAACAATTTGCCAATCAAAAGAATGCCTGAAATATATTGTGCAAGTTTGCAAGGTTGCAACATGTTGCTGCAAGCTATGGCAGCTTGTGAGGAAGAGTTTACAAGCTTGTAGCAAGCTACTCAGTACTAGTACTTAGAATTTACTCTCTCCTGCTTTGCAATTTGGTTACCTAATTTGCATTTTTGGAACTAGCCTGCAATGTAGAATTAGCAAGAGACATGTTTGTTGTAAACTAGCCACAAACTTGCCTAAAACTAGAAGCAAGCTTGCTGCAATCTTGCCACAAACTAGTGCAAATTTCTGTAGGGATGTGACCTTCACAAGCAGACCAACTCCAAACATCATTGACATTGTAGGTCCACAAGTTTCCTACAATGTATGTATAGACAGTGTTTGGAGAGTGGACCTACTGTAGCATACAAAATCCTGTGAGATTAGCTGCACCCAGTCTGCTATGCCAGTGTTTAATCTGATCAAGTAGATCTGTCTGCCCTAGGGTAAGGTAACTCAAAGATAAATGGAATTACCCAGTAAAGGAAAAGAATGGAAACTTCCATTTCTCACTGTTATTCAAGCACTTTTTATTTGATATAGTGAGAAATGTTGTTCTAAGCTCAAATTTCATGTCTGCTATCCAGGCACCAAATTTCATCTTCGGACGAATTCGCTGTCGAAAGATGAGATGGTTTATAAGAGAGAGCTAACAAAATCACACATCATGTGGATATTATGTGATAAGCAGGCTACACCATGTGTTTACAGATGATGCATCTATCAAAACAGGATGCCCAGATGCGTGATGCTACAGCAGCCAAGATGCTACCCGAGGGATGTGTGTTTTCATCTTATACCATCAGACTTGTTCTTCCCTCACTCCCCCATATTTCTCTTTGCTGCTTCAAAGCTGTTCGGGAGTCAGGAATCGAGAAACAATCCCTCTAAACTGGCAAATCTGATGTAAGCCGATTTAAAGTATTAACCCGTTGAGGACGAGTCCTGAGTATACTCAGGCAGGTGTCTATAGGAAATGCGTGTTGTAGCAAAATCAAGCCGTCCTCAACGGGTTAAAGAAGCAGAACATCAGATGAAAGCAAGAAATGATTGAAACTGTAACAAAATGATGGCAGCAGTTACTTATTCAAGAAGATTATTGTCTTGTAATATTCTTTATCTCCTCACTGCATTATGTGCATCGTTGAATGCTTCTGGTTTCTACATGCTTCAAATCATTTTAGTTCATACCCTTTCTATGTATGATGCAAATCGCTATGTAGTGTTCTATCGGGTGCAATGTGAAGTGTCTCTCTCTCTCTACAAATGGTTATGCACGCTGCCGCTAATGGCAATTGATCGAATTACACGCGAGGCAAAGGATTAGCATGCATCCTTCTTCACGCTGATATTTCGGTGTCTTGACGAAAGCCGCTGCCTATGTGCAAACACAGCTGAGATCTGGGACGATGTGGGTAGCGCCCCAACTCCTCTATTCAGCTTGTGTCTGCTGTGGAATTATGCAAGTCGTTCATCAACCTAGCTGTAACTAGTGTGTTTCGACCACCACTATGGCTCCAAGCTTTATTCTGACAGATGTAAAAATGATATGGCAATGATATTGGGGTATTCTGCAGCAGTTAACAATATCTTTGATCTCATACATGATATGCATTTTGATAGTGCTATTCCCCTATGTCTTCGCTGTACAGGTGGTGTATATTAGGTGTACAAGTGGGCATGTGCTGATCTATGCTAGATGAAGGATTATATTAGAAGATGAAAGCCCATTGTAGTCTTTAAATTGTGTCTTGATATTACAGCTCTCTGATCAACCATATGAATTTATAAAATCCTTGTGACCAACTTTGTAAACAAACCTGTTGGTCTCTCAGATTCTATAGGAGGCTCCCTGAATAATGAAAGACCATTGTTTACTTCTGAGAGCAGTGATTTAAGCAATATTTGAATTATCACAATTGATGTATATTTGTAGGTCAGTTGTATCACAAAACATCCTACCATATAGGCCTAAAATTTTTGCAATAAAGCTTAAAAATAAGGCGATATCACTATTTTTCTTGATAAACCATAACTGTAGAACATAGACTTCTATGATTTATTCTATTTTTTTTTTATTAATTTGTTCAAATTTTGTATATTTAAAAATAATTAACATTGTTTACCCTGAATAACATTTTGACAATTGTTGTTTCTATCCCTAAATCACATTTTAGATCTGCTTTTAAGCATTAAAGCTGGGGTTTTTTGTTTCATCTGCAAATGGTAAATAATGACATCAACAAGTTTTTGTGTCCTGGCTGAAGGATTTTATCGTAGAAATCTGTATACCACTTTGTACTGTAAATGTGGATATTTTCATGTGAGTAATTTTTCGCGCTCGGCTGGGTAAGATGAATTCACTGTGTTTTGAATTCTGCGGAATTAGGCCATTAAATGCCTTTAAATATGCCATTAAATGGAACGTATGGCATGCAAAATTAATTGTGTGATTTTATTTTCGCGATAGCTTTCACACAAATTTCCACACCACAAAAATTTTCACTTTTACAGTATATAGCCATGTTTCTGAGGGGACATGTGTAGAGATAATGATAATTTGACTTCTGCACACTGGTTTCATGTTGTGTATGTTTTTCGAATGTTACAAATGAAAGAGCGCTGCGCACTTATAAATCTAAAGGGACTGTACAGTACTGGTTGAGGTGGGGATTCATGTTTTGAACATTCCTAAGTGAGATAATGAGAAACTTTTATGAAATATGAAAGAGCATGTAATTTCAAGAATGATTCAATGTTTACTTGATGAAAATTGGTTTTCAAATGGCTGAGATATCCAAAAAATTGATAATAATAAAAGGCGACAGGCCACGCTTTTTATCAAGATCTCTTTGTTTCTCCTTGTTTTTGGATATCTCAGTCATTTCAAAACCGATTTTCATCAAATAAACTTTTGATACCCATTAGAATTGCATGCTCTTTGACATCTCATAGAGTGGTTTCTGAATATCTCGCAAAACGTTAAAAGCTAAATCCTCGCCTCAACCAGAACTGTACACACCCTTTGATATAAGTATGGACATCCAAGTTTTGATATATGGATTGTCTTTTTAAGTTAAATGATGGTATGCATGTATTCATATGCCCTACTTGGCTGCAGTAATTAATGTTTATTCTGCAGACTTTAGTATCAGCCAAAGCCATCCTGGAGAATATAAGAAATAGAGCAAATTTAGACAGAGAGAGAAGGAAGGAGAGGGAGAGAGAGAGCCTCAGAGATCATTTGAGCTGGATTCCCCATTCATACTGTGATCTAAGGAGATGTGAGGATAGTCTTAGATGTCAGACCACACTTAATATTTTGAAGTTCAGACCACATTGATATTTTGAAGTTGTTGATGAATGCTATATGAAAATAACACAATTGAACAGTGCATGATTCAAATTATAGTATTATCCATAATTTTCAACATATTCTATTAAGGAATATAAAAAAAAAAACAACATGTTGAACATGTAAATATGAAAAAGCCAGTTATGATTGCCTTTTTTTTCAAATTAACTTTGAAAAATGTATTTCGATGGTCATAGTTTCTGCTAAAGTTACTGCCATATGATTAGGAAAGCTGCAATGAATCTTTTTACTATAAGATACTATAATGGTCTATTGATGATCAAATATACAGTTCTACACAAGAAGCATCTAGTTATCAGCAATGTCTGGAGTTTCATTGTAGGAGAAAAGATTCTGATTTTTAACTTCTCGTTGAAAAGCCTGAAAAAGCCCTCATGAGTGACTCCCTTTTCACTCCAGGTGATGTCAAACAAAGTCATGTCAACAACTGTTCCGTGACGATAATAATGTATCCCCACTACACCTGGCTTTGAAAGGCGGGGTGGGGGTGGGAAGGAATCTTCAATCGCATTACCGGGTACATTGTGAATGGCAATAGTGTTTGAGAAGTTGACTGATTAATACCATCGGTCCCCTCTTGAGTTGCCGTGACGATGAAGAAGCATGGAGGAATAGAGGGATAGAAAGAGATGGAGATGGGGGGGGGGGGGGAGGGGGTGGGGCAGACAAGCCGAAGTGCAAACAGGTCTGAGTAGATTTTCTGCTAAGAATAGGCATGATCCCTAACATGCAATTCTGTGTTGGCCATTGAACTCCTCCTTGTACATAGAGAGAAAGTGTTCAAGTTCCATTCAAACATGTCAGGAAGGAATGGGTTTACGTGTTGCCTTTAGAGGTGTTTGAGCTCTTGCATACAACACAGGAGGAGCAGTGAGTGGAAAATGCATGTTTTTCATTGTTTGATGAAGCATTTGGAGATTTGTTTTTTTTTCTTTAATTGAGCAGAGCAAGCAGAGTCAGCAGAGTCTTCGCATTGAAATGTTTATGTTAGATTTAGTGAAAAACAGCTACAAGAAGATAAAACAAGAGGAAAAAGAAAGAAAAAATGGATTTAGCATTGCTTCAAGTTAAAAAACACTGAATTCTAAATTTCTTTGTTAACATTACTGTAGTCTGGTCATGAGTATTATGCAGAAAACTTCAATTTTTTTTTTTATCTAAAAGTTTTGTTCAAATTCCATCCATGTGTTGGAACAAATTCTAAGTAATGTAATGGGTTCAAAAACCTGAAATTATCATTATGATTTTTTTTTAAAAGCTTGTCACTACTGTCTGTGGGCCCATCCATAAACATTAAAGCTTGTCACTACTACCTATCCATGAATGTTGATCTGTGCCCAGGTTAGATACCGATATCTGTCATCATATCTTGGGAAGCTTGGTTGCATAACTTTAGTACCTTCTTATCTGTTAGGAGTATTGTTGACACAGATAGCATGATGGAACTTTGATCATGGGCAAGAAGGGCAGAGAGGAAGGCCTGTTCACACACATGAATTATAATGATGGTTTTCAACAACACATGAATTATAATGATGGTTTTCAACAACACATGAATTATAATGATGGTTTTCAACAATCAATGTTTGAAAAGTGATGCAAAAATGCATAAATCTTGTGTTTGGACATACACAGAGGCCAAAATTAGTCCACTTCATTTATTTCAAAGCCCTTGCAATTAATGTTGACCTTCTGCATTTTATATTGCCAGCATGAAAGAAAAAGGAAAAGAAAAGGATTTTATGATATTTTTCTAATCCCATGATCCAACTTTTTGCAGTAAGCATGGGATGAGAACGTTTGGGTCCATTTTTCTGTCATGGCCATATTTCTGAGATTTAACCAGTTGAGGATGGCCTGATATTGCTATGACATGCATTTCCCATAGACACCTACCCGAATATACTTGGGACTAGTCTTCAGTTGGTGAAAAGCGCTTTTCTTTTTAATAGCTGGGTAAGGTTTTTATGTTTGTTTGTTTTGTTATGTTTTTTGTTTGGCCATGGAAGAATGGTGGCAAAGAACAACAACAATTTTTGTGGGAATGATCTTAGTGGGAAAGAAAGAGAGAGAGAGAGAGAGAGAGAGAGAAATATGGTAGAGGGAGAGATGAAGAGATAGAAAGAGATTGGAGAGAGGGAGAAGCAAAGTACTAAGATAGTAAGATGCTTTCATGACCTTCTCACTTCCTCTGCATTTTAGTATCTGAAAGCCTTGCATTTATTAAATTTATTAAAGTTCAGGGTTATTGACAGGAAACTCATGGTCTTAAAGGGATGGTGTAGTGCTGGTCAAAGGTGAGGATTCAGCTTGTAACGTTTTGCAAAATATTTAGAAACCATTCTATGAAATGTTAGAGAGTGCTATACAATTCTAAGGGGAGTTGAAAGTTTAAGGGAGTTGAAAGTTTATTTGATGAAAATCGGTTTTGAAATGACCGAGATATCCAAAAACAAGGTCTAAAAAAACAAAGAGATCCTAATAGAAGTCATGCCCTGTCGCTTTTTAGTAGTATTGCTTTTTTGGATACCTCCACCATTTCAAGACCAATTTTCATCAAATGAACTGAATTCCTCTAGGAATTGAACGTAAGAGGTTTCTCATTATCTCACAAACACACACCCTGTACACACACACACACACAAAAGTAGAAAACCTGTAGCCCCATCTAAACCAGCACTGTACCATCCCTTTAAAGTATGGTATGCGCTCTTGGAGTGCAGTGCTAGAGCATCATAGTGCTACCAGGGTGACATTTTCAGGCCCATTAGAGGCATTTATTTTACACTTGCTTGGAAATTTGATTTTTTGAAAATTTACAAACTAGAGGTATCACTGCAGCATGTACTCTTAACTTCCAGGAAACCCCCTATTTAATATGCCATCAGGAAGGAATATCATGCAAGTTTTACTGGCTTTGTTGTTGTTCAATGTTTATTTTTGAAAAAAAAAAAATCAACCTCCTCTTACCCCCTCCCCCTTCCAAAAAACAAAAACAAAAACAAAAACCTAACAACACATCAATACAACACACCAAAAAAGCAAACTGATGGTGTGAAAACTGAATGAATCCTTTAGGCCTATATTTTGCTAATGGCATTGATTTGTAGCTAATATTGCATCATTTTATAGCAGCCATCTAGTATTCTTTTTTTTTAAATGATATTTACATTGTAGTAGAATGTCAGTAATAAGAAAATGTATGCTTTTGAGATGATTTTTTTTCTTCTGAAATCTGATTTAACAAAGCTGTTTGGTACAACTTTTTTTTTCCATTTTGAATCAAAATATGATTTTTTTTTTCTACCTTTAAGCTACAATATAATATATCATGTATCAGTATTTTGTTTTGTTTGATCTGTAGAGTTAGCAGCCCTGTTTTGGGGGGCTGATGGAATGGTAGCATTGTACGCGCATGCAATGTGGAAATACTACATAAATTGAACTTTAAGAAAAGTCTGACAATGTTTGTATGATGATTATTGTCCAGCAACCACTGGAAACCCTTGGAGATGAAGTCACCAATTGATGGCTTGGACACACAATCACAAGCGATAAGTAAACTGCAAATGTAAACTGCAGAAGATTAGAGCAATCATGAATACAACTGTGATGCAGAGGGAACCTGTTTACACGTCTTAGAAAAATATGAGGTTTGTTCACATATGAAAATTTAACAGATGATTGCAAATGTAAACTTCAGAAGATCAGAGTAATCATGAATACAACTGTAATGCAGAAGGAAACCTGTCTACACCTCTGAGAAAAACCTGTCTACACCTCTGAGGTCTACACCTCTGAGGTTTGTTCACAAATGAAAATTAAACAGACAACTGCACTATCAGCACATATGATTTCCATTTTATTTTGAAATGTCCATGATTTGTCTCTACAGTACAAAAATAGTAGACTCTAATGTCTTGCAAGAGGCTGTCCTCACTTTGGATTTCTCATCTATGCTACGCAGACCGCAGAGGCTGACATTCAGCAAAATTCTGTGAAATCATGACCTTTGTTTATTTTCATGGAACTATTGAACACCAAGCAAAGCTTTGGGAAACTGGTGAAATAGTTGAATGAATGAATGAGTGAGTGAGTGTAAATGTGTGAGTGAGTGAATGAATAAATGAATGACTTAATTCACATAAGTGCATGAATGAATAAAAACATGAATGGATGGATGAGTGAATGAATGGCTATATGAATTTATTAATGAATAAATCAGTGGCTGTATATGGATGAGTGAATGAATGAGTATAAAGATAAGAAATGACTTCCTATTAAATGAATAGATAAATAAATACTGTAAGTGATATTAAATGAGTAAAGAAAATAGGGTTCCATTATTGGGATTTGAACCTGAGACCTCAGGATTGCTTGACCAGTGCTCTTACCAATCAATAAATGCATTGATTAACTTTTTAATGCTGTTAAACCTTTTAGTGTATGTGCGTGAAATCAAGTTTAAACTGAAAGTGGGGATGTGGAGGCTGAGGGGAACATTAAAAACCCAGAACATGTCATTTTTTTTTTTTTTTTGACAGGGGCACAAAACAGGATAACCTTCAGATAACATCTAGGTGGAGTGCTTATCTTGTCCCAGACAGCCCAGGGGAGGGTCTTGGCATGGGATAATATCTGTGGATGATGCTTTTGAATGTGCTCATCATAGATATGTTCTTGGTTGGATATGGCTGGAAACTAAATGCTCTTCAACGGGGAAACAATATCCCAAATGAATTTGAAGGCATGAGCAGTTTGGCAAGGTTGAACTGACAGCTGCAAATGGTATGCTTGTCTCTCCTGGGCTCTGGTTTGGCTGTTTACAAACCACGTTGATTTAAGGAGATGTATGTTTCGCCATAAGAAATTTGTGATGGAGTCGTAACTGCCCGGGGTCTGTTTTATGAAGCTATCACATAAAAGTCTTTACATAAATCTCAAAATGGCCAAAGTTGCTCACATGTAGCTATGAGAGACATTCAATTCCATTTCATGAAGTCTCTCGTAAGTGTGTCTTATGAGCAAAAAGTCTCTCGGAAGGCTTTCATGAAACAGACCCCTTAGGATTAGAAGGCATGGCAGTTTGCCAGGACATACTGTACTTATATTCCAACAACTCTCTTTCTCTATTTGGAAACATATAATGTAGACAGCTAGGGTTGCCAGGGTAGAATGCAAAAAAGTTGATCCTTGAGCAGTGGCCGTTAGTACATGTATATACACCGCTTGCATACTCTGCCCCCATGTTTTGCTACGCATGCAAATTGAGGAATATTTTCCATAGTTTCGGATCAAGAAAACATCCGAAGACCCTTGAGAACCTTTGGGGAACCTTTGAACCCCAGACTTCAAGTTTTAGCCCTGGATCCTGGCAACTTTCTCTCGCTGCATTCCCCCCCCCCCCCACCCCCATCTTCTTGACTTTCCTTCATTCTCCCTTCATTGTGTAAGTGTAAAGTTGGCTTCTTTTATGTGAGGCAGGGCAGAGGTGAAAAGGGGGATTACTGTGGCCCCCCCTCAAAAAACTGTGATTATCCCTTTAATGAATGCCATCGCACCAGTCCCAGATTTACAGTTCTAAGGGGATTTCTGTTGCTGTTGTAGTTGAGTGCATTGAGGCGAGGGTTGAAAGCAGTCAAATTACGATCGAAAATCTGACTGCCGTGAGACGTTGACGACCAACAGATGGTCAAGCGTGAAGAAGTGGACACAATGTTTGCGCTGAAGACATGAAGTCCTTCGCTGTCTGGTCAAACCTGTGATATCCCAGTGATCAGAATTTGGCTCTATGTTTTTTTTTCTTGGCATGCCCTGCTGGGCAACATTTGGGAAGCCAGGGTGGTCCGTCTACTATGTAGCGTGTAATTTTCTACATTTGCCGAGTACTGTGCATTTAGCATTTCTAAACTTGTTGGTGTGATGTTTGTATATGCGTCGGTTTGATGTTTGCACGTATGTCGGTTTTACCACATTTTTTTTTTTTTTTTTTTTTTTTTACTACATGATTCTTTGAGGAGAAATCCATTCCATATTTTTTTTTTTTTTTATTCTCAAGACATATGAAATGTGAGCACCTGTGTAGGTGTGTGGTATGAAAATGTGCATACAAGGATTGGGCTTCTAAGGACAGGGATCTATCCGCGCAGGATTTTGTTGGTGAGCGTAACAAAGCACTATGAACCAATGCAAATAGTGTAGGGACCTACAGTATCCCATATCCACTGTGCTAGGTGAAACAAAAAGTGACAGGGAATGTGGAATGCACATAATATGGAGGTGCATGTGATGGTCATTTTTTGCGAATTGGAGCCGACGGCCTTTTACGCGGCATTAAATTTTCATGAATTGCCTAGTCTGGCATTCAATGCATATAGTGTAGACAAGAACTTTCACGTGCACTTTAATTTCGCAAATCATTGTGCTCGCGAAATTAAAATGCACGCGAACATTCCTCATTTGACAGTAATCTGGGTGACATTTATTGTAGAGACAGCTTGAAAGGCATGAGTTAGGATCTGTTCTTAATAGATTGACACTGAGGTGTTATAGAAATTGAAATATATTTAAGCCTTACTGTGAAGTATCTTTAACAGGAAAACATGTAAATGTTTTTGCTATATTTTCTTTTCTTCCTTACAGATGAGAGAGGTGACATACAGAAGAAGACATTTAGCAAGTGGGTGAATGCACAACTAGTGAAGGTGAGTCAAGAAAACCATCTCAAATTATCAAAAAGGTACTGTAAAAACCAGAAATATCTGCAGCATGAAACTTTTGCGAATTGGCACCAATGACCTTCTTTTTCACAGCATGGAACTTTCACAAAATGCCACTGGCATTTGATATATCGTGTAGACAGAAACTTTTGCATGCATTTTACTTTGAACTGTGAATCTTGGCTCCTCACGTAATTTGTGAAAGTTTCATGTATGCGAAAATGTCATGTTTGTACAGTACTGGTAAGGGTAATTTTCGGTTTTGTTGCCCTTCCCAGTATTCACCGAACTTTGTTAAAGGTAAATTATGCTTGATGTCAGACTTCAGGGAGTATACTATGTGCTTAATCTTGTATTCTGATGCTGGACTCGGGATGAAGAATCATGTTTTTATCATACTTGCAGATTTAATATTGTGTATATATATGTATCATGCTTGTATCGTGCAGGAAAAGTGTGAACTAATCTTGCATTCTTTGTACACGTCTACTTTCGGGTTCAGAACAAAGGAGCAGGGTTACTTTTTATACTTGCAGATTAATGGCGGAGTATCATACTTTCAGTGTACATGTACAGAGCACAGGAAGAATATGAGCCTATCATGGTCTCGGTATGTACTTTGGGGTTCTGCTTTAAAGGGCAGCTTTTATTATACTTGCAGATTTAGTGTATATAATCATGCTTTCAGCGTGCATGTCGCTGATCTAGTTTTTATACACAAACCCGGGGTGGCAATGTTTATCCAGGGATGATTATGACTTGGTGAAGCGCCGCCGCCGTCGCCGCCGCCAAGCGCATTTGCTCTCAGCACTTGATGCATCTGGAATTCCCAACTATACCGTCGTCCGACAAGGAGGAGGGAGAGTTCGCTTCGCCACCGAACCGGAAGCCTCAGCAGTCGCGTTTCAAATGCTGTCAAAAATCGCTCACGCAACAACCTGCGCATGGACATTGTGATGAGTTGCATATGTACACACACTCGTGAAAACTCCTCTGAGGTTGGGGACTGCTAATACCAGACTTGTTTTATTGATGTAATTGTGTTATCTCATGTGCATCGGTTTGTGCATGAATGTTTGTCTCACATGAAGATGATGACAAGTAAGGTTTGATTTTTTTTTTTGTAAGAGTCAGGGAGAAAGAGGATAGGGTATGGGAGCTGTGAGGAGCAAAGAATAAAAGAAAGACATTTCCAGTGTTAGCATAAACTGGACATAATGTCTGGAAAACATGTGGCTTCCACCCTGATGCAGTCCTATGTTGCTAGGTGATTTCTGTTCAGAGGGTATCTTTCTTTCATGTCTGCAACATCCTAAGTGGGCCCCGAATCATTACTTCCCTGGCTGCAAACCTCTGGTTGTTGGGGATGGCAAAGATAAATTAAGTCACATGTCTTGATCATACTTTGCAAGGGACTAGAAATTGATTCCATGTTTTCTTTAGCTCCTGTCCAGCTTTTATGCTTCATCTGTAAGAAGGCAAATATTTAATGTGATAAAAGTGTTCGCCTATATCTCAACAAGCGTGTTAAAATTTCTACCAAGAACTTATTCTAAAGGCATAATTTACCATTTGCAGATGAAACAAAAACCCAGCATTCGTGCTTCAAAATAGTTCTTAAATGTGAGTTAGGGATAGAAACGACCAATATAAAAGTTTGAATTAGTATAATTTATGTTAAGTATTGTTAGATATATACAAAATGTGAACAATAGTTAAAAATGTTTCTAGACTAAACCGTCTACAGTTATGGTTTAATGAGAAAAATAGTGGTATCTCCTTATATTTTAGGCTTTATTGCAAAAATTTTATGTGGTAGGATGTTTTGTGATACAACTGACCTACACAATATGCATCAAAAGTGATATTTTGAACTTTTTTTAAATCACTATTCCCAAGGTAAACTGGACCTTTAAAGGGGTTTTACATGAGAGTTGCAATGATGTTGGTGTGTGATTAAACATGTAGCCTGGCATCCTGGCCAGAAATGAAGTTTGATACATGTGGATTGAGTGAATGCAGCAATATAAGTTGAACACTGTCCCATTAGAGCGGTTTGAGGATGTTGGGACAATGAGTTAAAAAGTCATACATTTTTAAAGTTTTGATGCTCTCATTGCTGGATGAGAACTATTACAGTTTCTGATGTCAGACAAGGATAATGATATAAAGAATATGTAAAGAGAATTCTGCAAAATTTGCCTTACAAACTACATTTTGTACACTACAAAATCTACATCATTAATGAAAAATGCACATTCCCTCGATTTTTGACCCCCCTGCTTTCTGAAAGAGGCAAATTTTGTTGAATGTTGAATTAAGTTGAAATACATTGTATGCTGTGGGTTCTTTTTGCAAAGAAGCAATATTTCACCATTTTGTACTAATCATGGGCTTTTATTTTCAGATGTGTTCCAAATCATATTACTGCATGTTTTTCTTCCATCACTGGGCAGTGATGTAGCCTTAGGCATCTAAGATTGCGCCCCCCCCCCCCAAGTGGTCCTGTACCCTGCTCTGTGCAATATGATTTGGCCTAAGCGGTATTGCTGAGGTCGTTCACCCAGTGAAAGTTGGGTTTGATGTGCCCCCAAACCATTTTTGCCACGAAATAGAAGTTATTATTTGGTATCAACTCTAGGGTGAAAGGTTAAAGTTCAAGACTTATTTTCAACAATCTGATTTCATATAGTGCCCCCGACCTTTTGATAACAGATTTTATCAAATTAGACTATGGATATGCTATCACAGGTTAGTTACATGTATTTGGTTTTCTTCTTCTTCTTTTCTGGAGGAGGTTGAAATGAATAGCAAAGGTCTTGGCCAGTTGCTCAAGTTCTCGTGATATTTTTGATAAATGGAAATGTAGGCCTACTTGTCAGAAATATGATGAAATTTGGTGTCAGATGCGTATTTTGGCATTATTCATGTGTTGAAGCTAATCGAGGCATGAATTTGGTGATGTGTCAACGCTTTCTATGTTTCAATGGAATTTACTTTTTCTTCTATCAGATAACATAGGCCTACAAGCTTGATATGCTTATCAATCTATTTTGTGTTGCCACAGATTGATAGTAAATGTAACAATAAATATCATTTTCAAAATTGCAGTCAAGTAATAATAATACTTAGTGAGACTCTTATAAAGCGCACATTTCTACCTAAAAAAGATACTCAAGGCCCTATTTTTTTTTTCATACTACTTGATTGTCATTATTGTTCTGTAAAGAATGAGTTTGACCAGGAGCTTACAACCAAACATTTTTGGTACCTTCAGAAAGTCATGAAGTTTGGAGCTTACACAGTACCGAATGTATACACTGCTCATTGGCACAAGGGTTGAGTGTAATAATTCACTTTCTATACGAAGTGCAATCTCAGTTTTATGATACTTATAAGTTTATTTTAAATGTCTTAATGAGTGTGTCTAATATTTGTCCAAGATGAAGTTAAACCATAACTTGATGAGTAGAACCTTTTGCAGGCTTTTCCAACTTTCTCACTGTCTTTTGCAAAATTGGATTGGGTATGAGGATATTCAGGGAAGATGTGTGATTTACATGAATTACATTTGCCTAAATGGGTCTAATTTGTCAGGTTATCATTGTTTCTGAAAAGTTAATTTCATGATAGGGAATAGTCGACACAATTAGTTTCATTTTTAATACGCAGGTATTGCACATATGTATATGTATTTATGCCTCTCTCTCTCTCTCTCTGTAAAAATATTATGATATAAAAATATCATATGATAGTATAGAAGTATACATCTATAATGAAAGTAAATTCTCCCTCTGTACTGTCAATAACAAATTATGTCTCTTTTGCTCTGCTGTTACAGATCAGTGTTTGTGGAAGCCACATTGTTCAGCAGGTCTTTGCCATAGCACTGTTCAATGAAATGCGATAAATGTCCGGTAAAATGCATCTAATAAATTGGATGCAAATGTAATGGGTCGCAAGCTATGCAGGCCTTTGATAGCATTTTATTTATAGAATCCGCGTGGCATCTTGAAGTGATTTCATTTGCCCACGATGCCTCTGAGACGAGAGGGCAAAGGTCAAATCTTGCCAGCATGTCCCCCCAGACGGGAGGAGAGCGGGGGAAAGAAATGCATTTCCCCCCTCATTTGCCCACAGTCGTCCCAAACACAGATCAGTGGCTGAGATGCAGGATCACCAAATCCAAGTGTTTAAATGACTTTGTGCAGTAGGTATTACCTTGCACCAGTCCATTCAAATGCATCCACCCATGTGATACACATTTTCCTCTGGTAAGGGCCTATACCTGTGATAATGGTCATGGCAACCCTAACTGATAAAATACCAGGGTTTTAATTGGAAAAAACAAACAAATAGAGAAATCAGTCAAAGTGATGCGCAATTTCCATCAGTCTACTTGTGATGGTAGTCATGGCAACCATAATTGATGAAATACCAAGATTTCAGTTGGAAATAAAAAAAACAAGAAAAGAAAAAAACAGAATCAGACATAGAGTAATATGTAGGCCTATCTATTTTAATCAAAAGTCAAAAGTCGGACAACAAGGATAAACACTAGATTTATTAGGTTATAATGAATTGATGAATTCGTTTGAGATTCAAGAGTGCTGAATGATTGAAGACATGTTCCACTGAGATGTACATGTACAGTGTATTATCATCTATATAGGATGTTTTAGCGGCGCATTAAAAACGCATATTGTAGTCCGCTCAATTTTTACCGTTCAATATCAGAGCATATTGAATGAAACGCATAGGCCAACGTATTAATTCCCCGTAGGCTACCGTTGTTACTTGCCGTTCAAGATCATACCATTATTCAATTCTGTCTCGTCTATTGCGCGAGCACTTGCTGAATGCGCAAACGCTTGCTACTAGTGCACATCGTTTTTGTTACAATTCACAAGCGCGCAAGCATCTTGCTAGTTGTTTGTTTCATGTATGCAGTTTTAGGGGCTTCCCCTTTTCAGCGCTGGGATGTGACTGCCGAGTCAACTTCAAAGACGAGTAGAAGCCGGGTAATTTTGTGCAGTTTATGCTTGCTCTACTTGATTGTATAGATGAAACTAATTATATTGGATGGCCTTGAATCATGGAATACCAGGGAAAATTGCACTCGTTAGGGCCAATATTCCCCAGTGGTATCCCATTCATAGCCATCCAATATTATACAAATATCCTATGCATTCAAGTCCCATATCCATCACACAAAAATTACTTATAACCTCAGTCATGTTTTGTGAATAAGTTATATGAATTAAAGAGTACTGTTACTCCCATGCATCAAAGTTCAAGCCGCTTCTGTCTTTGTTTTTGACGTAAGTGAGACCTGCTGGTTTCTTACTTTAAAGGACTCCGCTGGTGACGGCGCAAAGTCGTACTGATAAATCAGACTCAAATGCAAGCAAGTAGGGGTAACGCGATACACCGCGCTCGGACTCGGCATATTTTTAGACGTTCCAGTTGGCAAGTGTCCCCGGAGATAGGAGTGGACGCCGCGTCGGGCAGCGTGTGGAGTGTTGGTTACCATGTGGAATCCCTTTCGGAAGCCATCCCCCATTTGAGTTGGCGTCATTAACAGGCGGAGACAAATCATGCATAGCGTCACATTGCATTTATGATTGTGTTTTTGATTCCAGCTTCTTCTTCTTCTTCTTTTTTTTTCTGTGAAGGCTCGCGCGCCACAAGATGAGAGGGATGTGTCAGCGATGGCCTAGTTTTTAATCACATTCCCTTACTCTGTCACTTGCTTGCATGTTAAACCAGGTTTAGAGCCTTGCATTTTTTTTTTTTTTTTGTCATTGCATCACTAGGTTTGATATCACGCAGTGACAAAATGCATTTATCAAAGCAAAAAAGAAAATACTTGAAGCAAGATATTTTTGGCAGCATGATATTTTTGCGAATTGGAGCCGGTAGCCTTTTTTGCAGCATTAAATGTTTTTTACAAATTGTCATTGACATTCAACCCATATATGTAGTGTAGACAAAACTGTCACATGCATTTTAATTTTGCAAATCTTGGCTCTCGCAAAATTCTCAAATTAAAATGCACCCAAACATTCCTTGTTTTTAGTAGCTTTTTATCATGCCTTTATACATCTTTGAAAAAGGGTGTGTGTCCTATGTGATTCACCACTGTAAGTTGGAATATTACATTGGCCATGTTGGCCGATGTTGGCCAATGTTGGCCGATGTTGGCCAACATGGCCAATACATTGGCCATGTTGATAATTCAAAAATAATTCAAATAATGTCAAAAATGAAATTTCATTAACTCTGATTTGAAGATGATTACATAATGAGGGTATAAGACTGATGGGCCTAAAGAGGGGAATTACATTTTCTGTGCTCATACTGTTGTATGGTAATGGTACTACAAGGTGTACTTCTGTAAAGCATTATCATTAGGCGGTGTCATGAACAGTGCATTTTGGGATACCTTTTTGTGTGACCTACCAGTGGGGAATTTCAGCAGAAAAGTGAAGAAGTGGAGGAACGATGGAAGAAGAAGAAGAAGAAGGAGAAGAAGGAGAAGAAATGAAGAGAACATCAAGGGAAGAGGGAAGGGAGAAACATAGAAGAGGATGAAGAAGAGGAGGATGAAAATTTGTACAGAAAGTTTGTGTCTTTATTGCAAGCTTTTCAAACTTATAAAACCTGTAGGTCCAGAATTATTATGTATGTACAGAGATTTCAAAATTCTTGCTGTAGTCAACTGTTCATTAGTAATTTGATGACTGCTCCCAAGATTTTGTATCGTACATGACATAAATCAGAATGTCTCATTTAAAGGCTTGTAACAGACATGTTTAGGATCGTGCTGGTAGTGCGAGGATAGGGAGAGCAAATTTAGCTCATATGTGAGAACATTGAAGATAATTAAAGTGGCGAGGAAAAGACCAAAATGTTGGGAAGGAATGAAAAAAAAATTGTGTGAATTTAGAAAAAAAAAAATCTGAAATGGGTATATCGCAAAGCATGATAAGGACAGAGAATGTTAAGTGATGTTGTTGGTTCAGTCAGCACGTTCCTACAATGACTTGTGATGTCGTGTCTGCCGTTTCCAAATGCGTGGCCATTTCATCATTTTTATAGGTCGGCATTAAATGCCTACTTTTGTGGAGCGTGCAGGCTTGTTAGATGGTGATTCATGTATGTTGATGCCAGTTTGTCGTTTACAGCACGCATTTTATGACAACAAGCTTCCATAGACTGCACAGTTTTTTCTTTTCCCTTTCTTTTTGAGTAACAAACAAGTCCCTTGCACATGTTTCTATAATTTTCAAAGCTGGTTTAATATAAGTTTTATGCCTCTTTGCTGCTCCAAGAAACGTCGTTAGAAATGTGATTTACAATTTTTCCGTTCAGTTTTGTACAGTTGTAAAAGACAGCAAGGGTCGGAGACGCACTGATTATTGATGTAATGCCCTTTTGTGACAGTTGATATGAATTTTCAATACAGTAAGGAATCAATAGTTAATGGTGATATGAGATAAGTTGCCGTGGAGACCAAGAGGCCATCCTTCACAGGTATCTGAAAATTTAAGTTTGGGAAAATATTTTGTTTGGAGCACAAAAGAATGAGTCCTCAAAGATTTGATGAGGTATACTTTTTTGTTGCCCTGTGATATGTGCATGTTTGATTAAATCAACTTCTAGCCAGTACATATTGTCAGTTTTCAGGTGGCAAAAAATAATTTTATTTGTAATCACATCAGTTAAACACGCCTCTCATCATGTTTGAAAGAATTTTGGGCTGTTTGAAGGCTGGAAGGAGATTTCTTCTCCACTACAAGCTGAAAACAACATCCCATATGCATGTACATGTAACAGCTGTGTCACCAAGTTCGATGGCACATAAATCAATACACGCAACTGTCAATCCAATACGAAATATGCATGTACAATGCACCAGCACCTGTTACATACAAAACATTGCAACTTCCATTATGGCAATGCATAAATGTTGGTTTTTGCCATTGTGTTGCACATATGCACAACTACAATGTAGCTTGGCATTATCTGCTGAGTGGAATTGACATACTGTAAAATTGGATATTTTCGCGCGACTAATTTTTCGCGCTTGGCCGGGTAAGAAGAGTTTCGCGTGTTTTTAATTCCGCGGAATCAAGACGTCAACTACTGGAATGTATGGCACGCAAAAATATTCGTGTGCTTTTATTTTCGCGCTAGCTTCTGTTTGCACGAAATGCGCGAAAATTTCAACACCGTGAAAATTTCCACTTTTAGAGTAATGTTCCCGTGGCCTGGTAGCCTCATGTTTCGTGTGTGGTCATGGGGATGCATCCATGCTTTGAGTAGAAGGCATACGTCGAAAATCATAATTTTTCTGTGTTGAGCATTCTCATGGAAAATCGTCCCAGCAAAATTTTCTGCACAATTTGAAAAAAAAAAAGGGGGGGGGGGAAGCACTGCACTGATGTAGTCTGCAATTTTGCTTGGCGCTGTTTTAGACAGCTTCAGGCACAGTTGACTGGAGCAAACTTTACCAAAATATTGCGACATGTATCATTGTCAAAGTAAATGGCCCTGTACAGTGTGCCTGTTGCTGTGTGTTGTTGAAGGGCCCATGGCACTTTAACGCTTCCCGGCACGAGTTATCTCGCATTATTTCAATTTATGTGCAAGGAAAGCTTCTCAGCTCTGTCAGTGAGGCTGATTAAGATCTACTGCTGGAATGTGTGGTTGCTAAGTGAATGTACCAACTGCCTTGTCACTGTGATTACAGTATGTGCAGTATGCCAAGACTGCATTGTTAGAAGTTCTTTACAGCCTTGTTGCTTTCATGTACCCAGCCCCCAGAATGGTAGCATCATTCTTGAAATGCCACCATGCCAATGTTAGGAGATCAATGAAAGCTGAAAGTGACAGAGACAATTAAAGAATGGAAGAGCTGGGGTATGCTGCACCTGTTACACCTGTTCTTGTCAATTATACTTTTGTTGATGTGAATTCAAATGGAAACAAAAAGTTTCAGCACAAACAATACATCAGTCTACTTTTCATGCAGGTGTTAATGTATGATTATGTTTGTTTGTTTTTTCTATGTCCAGCAATGTTGCTTACTGGTACTTGTTCTCATGATTATGTTTGTTTGTTTTTTCTATGTCCAGCAATGTTGCTTACTGGTACTTGTTCTCAATTTCTTACCAGTGGCAAGAATTTGTTGACCATGTGGTAGCACTTTGTTTTCCAAGTTTGTTATACTTACTTGTTTGTAATGATGAGTGCTTAATCCTGTATATTCCCAGGCATGTAGCCATAACGTGTAGTGCCTTTTTCAATAGCATTCAATAAATTACTGTATATGCCATTTAATTATATCTAGCAAGACTAATTTTTTTGCGAATCAGAACTTCCGAACAATTTCGCGAGTGGTTAAATTTGTGATTGTGGAGTACAGGACTAGACAGAGAATGTACGTGTGCATGTCACATTCATGTCAAGATCAGAGTTGATATTTTCATGTGTTTTTAAATTAGCAAAAATCACTAGACTCACAAAATTCATGAAAATAAAAACCTTGCAAAATATTTGGCACGTACAGTATGGCAAACTTGACCTGATTGTAAATTACCCAGTCCACTCAGGCCATAACACTATGCCTAAGTCCAACTGGAAAGACAGTGATAGCACAATAGGGATTAAGGGGATCAGGTAATCCTAATTCATTGATAATTAGCATCCAGACGACATCTGTGCTAATCAACAAAGAAGGTACAGTAAGAGTTTATACATTCCATTATCTCCCTTCTACACTGTGTGACGACTTTCACTTCTCACAGTTCTTCTACTTCTAATGATGATAGTGAAAAATTGTGAGTTTTGCTATTTTCAGGACAGTTCAAGTCAAGCTATGCTTTATAAAGCTTATCATTATAAAGTGTATGTGCCAGGGTATTTTCAGAGAAGTAGGTGCTTTATCAGAAACTTTATACTTCTTTCTTTTTTTTTTACTGATTTTTCAGTGATTGAGTATATGGACATTTCTGTCTGGAAATCGATGAGAAAATGTTCATTTTCTTCAAATAAAAACTGTTTTTAGCACAATAATCCATATTTTTACTATCTGACTGATTTCCCGACCTAGCAAACAGCTGTAATGCCACATGATTTTTGATCTACAGGTGCAAAATGCCATGAGATGACAAAATATAGTTGCTCATTACCAGATTTTATCAGACCAGTATACTATCTAAAAATATTCAAATATTATGAAAACCAATAAAAGTTTGTCTTTGAGGCTTATCCTGACTAACAAAGCAATAACTGACAAATATAAACTGACTTCAGGATATTAGAATCAATTCAGTGAAAAAGTTGAAGGGAATAGACCATAACTAGGTCCTTGAAAAGCTGTTTACAAATTGGAATGAATTTAGTAGTAAACTGGCATACCAGGCCAGGAACATGCAAAATGTTAATAGAGTATGAATTATCACAGAGTGAATTAAGTATATAACATAAACTGTGAATAAAATATGAACTTACTATGAATCTTGACTAAATAGCTCATCCACCCCCATAAGACCAAAAAAAAAAAAAAGAAGAAAATAAGAAGAAAACAGAATACCCCAATATTTGCTCCATATAGTCAAAAGAGTATGTAATAGTAGATCTCTCAATCTAATATTCATAAATTTGTAAATAAGCCGTGGAGCGGACTAAAAATCAATCTATCCGCGTAGGGCTGAGCCATCTGTAAATCTTGAATGCATACCCTTATACACCGTGTGCGTGCAGCACCTACCAGATGAGATAAAAACCCTCGCATTCCACTCCGATCAGGAAATATTTTTCTCACGTCTCACACACCTCCCAGCTACTCGCGGCGACTGCTCGAAAAAGAACCGGGATCAGATTTCGAGCCCTTTCTACTGCAGCTTGGCTGGTGCCGTTCACATGGGACTGAAGGGGGGGGGGGGTAGAGACTTTGCTCGCTACCGCCTAATGTCAGAAAATCAAATTAAGGTGAAGGATGTGCCGAAAGACAAGCCCACACTTCCTCCCTATCTCCAAGCTATTTTGAGTTGAATTGTCGTGTCTGTGTACTTGTCCCAGGCTTGTGTAAAAGACTCTTCACTGCTATCCCCCTTCACTCCATCAATGAAAGCAGCCTTTGATGTGATGCTATTAAAATAATCCTCCTTTTCCTTCCTCTTCTCCTTCTTCTCCTCCTTTTTCTTTTTCTTCTCCTTCTTCTTCTTCTTCAAGAGTAAATAGACTTTTCTTCAAACACTTGTATACTGTAAACAAAGGTTCATAAATGTTTCATAATGTATCCTGCTTCACTCCATCAATGATAGCAGCCTTTGATGTGATGCTATTAAACTAATCCTCCTTTTCCTTCTTCTTCTCCTTCTTCTCCTCCTTTTTTTTTCTTCTTCTTCTTCTTCTTCTTCTTCTTCTTCTTCTTCTTCTTCTTCAAGAGTAAATAGACTTTTCTTCAAACACTCCTATACTGTAAACAAAGGTTCATAAATGTTTCAGTTTTGTGCTACGGAACAGTCAGGCAAATTTGATGTAAGGAGTGACTGATACCCATTTAGGTGCTGGCTGTGGCAGTAAATTCTGGGTTGAAGATCCGATTATGAAATAAAGTAATTACCTCACAAAGGATGAGATTTGCCTGTTAAAATCAGTTGCAAGTTTGCAGGGGACGAGGAAGGACTGTGCGGAAATTTTTGTGCATTTTGCGCGACCAGACACCAGTGTGAAAATAAAAATGTGAGTATTTTTGCAAGTCTTATGGTGAATCATTTTCTGCGTTATGTATTCCATCCATCCAGGGAGCCAGGATCTGCACACACAGTCCCCGAATCGGAATGAAGGAGCTGGTTTTCTCTACCCCATTAAGTACCCAGACTTCCAGTTCAACTTCAAAACTTCCAATTTTTAAACAACCTTTTCATTTTTCCCTCCCCTCAGCCAATTTGCAGTTATTGTTAGTTTGAATGTCTGTTTTACTTAGGTTACCATGGTGACGATCTTATATAATGAATGATAAGGAATTGATACATCATGGTGATTAATTTTCTCTGTATTATGTATTCCATCCACCCAGGGAGCCAAGCCCCCCATCCAGGATCTATACACTGACCTCAAGGATGGAACAAGTCTTCTCTCTCTCCTTGAAGTACTCAGTGGACAGAAATTAGTAAGTAATTATCATGTTGTTGTTCTTTTTACTTAAATTCATGCTATTAAAAAAAGATAAAAGATAAGAAATAAATCAGTTTGTGTTTACTGATTGTGCAGTATCAAATGCCAGACTCTGGAAGGAATAAAAACCAACATGTAGCAATGACACATGCAGAGCTTACTATCTTCATATCTGTATTAGATATTTTCTATTTAATGTTTGGTCTGTGTCATGTGTGTGTCACAATTCAGGATGCATGATTCATATTGTCTTATTTGAAGCAAAGTGCAGTTCCTTTACTAAGAAAATGCAACTATCAATATCATGCACTTATGAATCAGAGATAGCAAGGGAGGGAGAGATAGAAGAGAGAAGAGAGAGATATATTCAATGAGACATATATAAGGGATAAAAAGAAAGAGAGGGATATATATATATATATATATATATATATATATATGTATGTATATGTTTATATATACTCATTGAGGCATAGATAGGGGATAAAAAGAGAGAAGGAGAGGGAGAGAGAAGAGACAGGAGAGATATATATGTGGAAGGAGGGATAGAAAGAGAGAGAGAAGAAAGAGATTTCCAGTGAGACAGGTAGATGGAGGAATAGATAGATAGATAGATACAGATAGATTGATAAGAGAGACCTTCTCATGTTAGAAGTTAATAGAATGCTCAATCGTAGTGGGAAACATTCAGCTTAGATGGAGGGGATGTGCCATGGAGTGTAATTAGAGGGCAGAGTGAGGGTAAAGATCCTTATCTGTCCAGTAAAATGTCATTCATTGAGGAGGAATAAACACTTGCAGTGAGATCTACAGTAACGAGCTTTCCCACATCATCAAAACATTCCCAAACAGATTGTTTGTGTTTGTGAGTGTGTGTGTGTGTGTGTGTGTGTGTGCATGTATTTCTTTTGGGGGTCACATCTTAAAGCAACCTGTCATGCTCCTATACTCAGAATCACTCTATTGCCCTTGTTATGAATTGTTGTTAGTGCTCACTTGTGCAAGTATGCTGATGCGGTGTTACTGTCCAGCAGGCTTGCGGTAATTGCATCTAATTTTTCCCATTTTATCGTGACTAAAACATTGTCACTTCACGTAGAAATGTGTTCTCAGAGCTAATAACTTGACACTTCTCTTCCCAACATGTAACAGTTGCTGAGAAATATATGTAAAAGTATGGTAGTTTGGATATAAAGATAGTGCTCCGTGTTGTGTACAATCAGTACAATCAAATCTACTGACACTAGTGTTGTCAACACATTATTACAAGTATCAAATTGCATTGTTCCATTTAAGTTTTTACAGTTACATTCGATAGGGGAAACAACACCCTTTATTGAGCTAAAAATTTAAACCACAGTCTTGGAAGATTTTACTAGTATAGTTAAGTCATCTTAATTCTACACTATGCAATTTAGCATTAGCCACTTGCATCTCCCTGGATGGTGATAAAAGATTGAAGATGTAAACTGATTATTCATATTTTTGCATGTTTTTGTATGAATTGTTGAACGTCTTTCAGTTCCTCAGTCGGTTCTACTGAATTCATTTGCATCTGACTCTTTTCTTGTGAGAGTTATAGGAATGTCTAAGTGCAAAATAACAATAACATACGTTTTTCAGTATGATTATGTGATAATCACTGAATTAGTTACGTGTTGTACATGTATGTATGTTATTATGTATACACTATGTGCATACAGAGCCAAAGAGGCTTGGCACCCGGCAGCACAGCTCATATTGGGCATGCCATAAAAATACAAGATATAACAGTTAGTCATGCTTTCAGTATCCATAATATCAATCAGAATACCAGAATACTTTGGAATGAGGAGCTATGATGCAATGCTATGATGAACAATTTATTTGTTTGTTTTTCGTGACCTTTTTTGGAAAAAAAATGTGAGAGCAGAAAGAAAGATAACAAAAATAGGTTTGAGACTGTATGCTCTATGAACACAATTGCTGTTCTTGACTAACTATTTAAGATTTCATCCAGAGTTGGATGTGGTTATGTGGGTGGAATCTTGGTGAATCTGTCATCCGAGAGATGAAGATTTCCCTTTGGGGGGAAAGGAAACGTTTTGAAAGTGCAAAGGGTATTCAGAGAGGAAAAAAAAAAAGAGAGGAGTTTAGAGGCATTTTCCCTCCTCGCTCGCCAGCATCACCAAATTTACCTTGGATCTATTGATCCCTGAATAGGCAAAATGTCAAGGATTCTTTGCATACATGAATAAGATCCTCATCGCTACCCTTCCCTTCCGCATCCTACGTCCTCCTCCCATCAAAAACCACTTTCTCTTTCTCTCATCATTTGCTCCGTCGATGTCTTCGTGACCCGATGATGGTACTGCATCGCTTGCCACACCGGCTTCACTCATGAGTGAGGTTCACATGATGTTCTTAATCTTGAAGTTAAACTCAAAGTTTGTAAACTTTAACGATTAGCTTGTAGTTTCGCTCCGTGTAGATGCAGTCAAGAGTTAGCAACCTTAAAGATTTGTTGATGATACGAGTCACAAGATTTCATAGGGTCTACGTTCTGTCCATGAGGAAGGGGGGAGGAATGGTCCCCCACTTGTAGTTTAGCATTATGTTGACATGATAATCAGAAGGTTGGCATGACTTCCCTGTGAACTCTATTCTCCCTTTAAAGCTACCGGGTCAACCTCAAGTGTGTGTTGTACACTGCTGTGTCATTGCAGTTATTAAAATAGGTTTATTGCTACTGCTTCATGTATAAACATGTATTTCTTCTGGTTCTGTGGTTTAATTGAGCTGGACTCTCCCTCAAAGCTTAATCAGGTGTCACATGGATGAATGTGCATTGAAGTATAAAGCAACAAGCTAATCATTGAAGTTTTACACTTTGAGTTAATCTTAAGGATTAGAAACGTTGTGTGAACCTAACTTATGCTTTCAAAGTGAAGTACATGTAATAGCCTTCTGACATTCGCATGCTATTTCTGGATTGGTTTGTTTGTCTCATTCAACATCTCATTCTTTGGTCAAATGTCTCCTACCGCTTGGTTTAATAATGATAATAATACAGGGTACTTATAATGCGCCAGTTCCACATAGTTAACGTGCTCAAAGCGCAGTAGAAGAAGTAAGTTATGAAATACAAAAATCCTTACACAAACATGCACATGAAAATGAATGACACAATAATGATAATGAAAAAATATACATCATAATATACAATTCTACTGGAAAATGGTCATGAACAAATGAGTCTTGAGAGCAACTTTAAAGGAGTCAACATTCGAAATGTGACGGATAGCTTGAGGCAACTGATTCCACAGGTAAGGTCCAGCATGTGCAAACGACCGATCCCCCCATGATTTCTTCGTTTTTGGAACAACAAGCAATCTACAATCGGATGACCTTGAACATCTGGAAGGATTATAAAATGTCAGTAAAGTTTAAGATATAGCTGTTTGTAATTGTCACTATGGAAGCCTGCCATTGCTGTTTGCTTTGGGGTTTGATTGTCACAAATCTTGCATGCAAGCATCTGAAAAAAGAAGAAATATTCATTAATTTGTTGATGAGAAAAAAAGATGTTAATGTGATATATGTATATCATCCACTTAGAACGAGAAGGCTGTTATCTCAAATTTGGGGGGTATTGAATTATTGGTATGGCATTGTAGAGCTTGATCCCCTCTAAATTATGGTATCAATTTTGAATTATTTTCATTTTCAGTAAAATGTTAAAAATCAAAACCACAAGGGTTCTATTTTTACCTGATATATGTTTGTAAAGTTACCCACTTTTGATTAGATAAACTTTTTATATCATGAAAATTGATTGTTTTGTTTTTATTTACGCTCAAATCTTAGAACCCAGTAGTGCCCTTCTGGTTCTCAGCCAACAATATTTTGGTGCTGCTGTTGTGTTTGGCATTGTTTGTGTTGACCTTTTACCATCTTCCACAAGGTGTACCGCTCTGACAAAGGTAATTAAGACTGTAGAAAGCACCGCCACACTTCCTGTTCTTGCTTCAGGGGGAAAGAGAAAGGATGAGATAGAGAGAGAAAAGAGAGATGAAAAAGAGAGTAAATGGTGGATGGACATAAAAACTGTGATTGCCTCGCTGGGGTTAGCAATTTATCTCTGGAATGAAGACTATGTGAAGAGTGTGAGCTAAGTGAGAAAAATTTCATTAGCTCACACTGCAGAGTGAAAAAGTGGATGGTTGATGAAATTCTCTCTTCATGTGACCCTTGTGGTAGAATAGCATACTGTAAAAGTGGATATTTTCACGCTCGGCCAGTTACAATGAATCTCGCTTGCTTTTAATTCTGCGGAATCAGGACATTAACTTCTGGATCATGTGGCATACAAAAACAATCACATACTTTTATTTTCGTGCTAGCTTCTGGTTGTGCGAAATGCGTGAAAATTTCCACTTTTACATTATATTATTCTTTTTTATAGCCTAGACGAGAGACTTCACTAAGAGTATCATCCCGATGAACAATATTGCAGCTTCTTGAGAGGTGGATATAGCTTGACATTCAGACCCTCTTGAAGCTAGGTGCATAGCCGAAAATATCCGCCACTCCGAAGCATCTTTTACGAGGGGTCTACTGAAGAGCTTGATCAACTAGGATTTGTGTGCGTGGTTACCATGGAGAGAAGGAGAGGGAGAGATAGCGTTCCATAGGCACTCATGTTTCTTTCTTTTTTATTATCGTAAGATAGTGGGGTATGTTATGCATAGTTGAAAACAGCCTTGAAGAGAGGCTGATGTAGAGCCAAGAAGGGGGTAGCATTACAAGCGGGAGAAGAAGATGAAGAGGTGGATAACTGTTGACACTGGCATCTCACTGCACCATCCATTACAATTCGCATCCCATCCAGCGTGGGTTCTAAAACCGGCTCCGGTGTTCAATTGCTGGCACAATCCAGGCACTGTGCAACGTAATGCTGTGTAAAGAGATCCCCCTCCTTTCTCTCTGTCTATCTATCTGTCTATCTATCTATCTATCTATCCATCTACCTATCTATTTATCTATCTATCCATCTACCTATCTATCTATCTATCTATCTATCTATTTATCTATTTATCTATCTATCTATATTTCTCTGTACCTTTCTTCTCTAAGCGCTGGTGGGCCTGCAGTTGAGGTTGCAGCCACGTATTTTGCGAACAGTTGTTTGGAATGGTATGTAGTGACTTGTGTAGAATCCCTGCATAATATTGACTGTGGCTACACATGAATGGAGCTTCTGAAAATTGTCAAAAAGAATGTAATTCAACATTTTCAATAACACATTATTGGTGTAAGGAGACATAGTATTGTGTAAATCAGTTTGTCATAAATTTGAGAATGTATATGACATCAAAAAAGAGATTAATGCATAGGCTGTGATATTTTTGTGTTACCTGACCTTTAAACCTAAAGTTCCTATGAGTGATGAACTATCAGTATAACCCAGTATAACATTCTGATTTGCATTTTCATTGTCACACAATGTTTATTGTAATTTTTGACCAATTCAGATGATAGTTTTGAGATAGATAACCATGGTATCATAAATCAACATTATCATGATATAATCAGTAGAATGCTACACTATTCAAAGTACAAATTGAAGAGAAATGTTTGCATTGATCATTGCCTTTTTTTTTTGTAACGCATTGTTTGTTTTAATTGGCAAATTTTGAGGAGTGAATTTGCAAGATAAATGAAAAAAAAACCCACATCAAATGGAAAGGGAAGAAGAAAACAAGTTTTTTTTTTTTTTTTTTTGGGGGGGGATTTTTTTTTTGTCATTGAGGAATGCAATATTATATCAACATTTTTGCCTTACTCTGTGAGTTTTGATGCCAACTACAGTCCTTTGGTCATTAGAGGTATTTGGCCCTTTGAATGCTTTGAGTGCCGATTGGTGCAGAAAACCTCATAGCATTGTACACACTGTCCAAAGTCCCTGGTACAGAAGGGGTTAACTGGGAAATTGGAGAAGTTACATTACAGGTCTGTTGTCATGAATTGAATTGAATTGAATTTGAATTTGAATTTGAATTTATTCGTTTCATTTCCATTTTACATTGCATTGTTGTTTACATACTGACACATGATATTGCAGTAATATATCAGCATGAATTGACAGAATACAGGGTACTTATACAAACAGAAATGAAAGTTGCTAGTTATTTCTAAGTGTCATAATGGGTCTAAATCCTGTTTATCCTTGATAATTATCTGTGTGCAGTGATAATGAAATTTAAGGTTATTCATTTTATATGTTTGAAAGGATATTGCTATTGACTAGGAATTCGTGTCATATACTAAAATACCTTAGATTCTTTTTATTTCAGACATCTTTCATGGTGCTTTGATAAACATGATGGAATTTTGTTGAAGGCCATCAAAGACTTCTCTGCATCCTCCTTAATAAACCTAAATCAATCAGTTGAAAAGTCATGTCATCCAATTTCTATTTACCACATCAAGCCCATAGATACACCGAATATTGAGATTTGTGCTCCACCTGGAGGCGCATGTCCTTTCCTTAATATTTGATCCATGTTTTGATATGTCTCACTGTGTATTCTTGAAAAAAAAAAATCAACATCAGCAATCAAAGGTGAACCTACAGTGGCGGCAAGTTGTTTGAAGTTGACCTTATTGCAACATATGACATGCAAGACCACAAACACAATAAGGTGCAGGTGGACCTTGATGGACAACAACCCCATCCTCCTCCCGTACCCCACACCCCCCTCCTAAAAAATAATGAAGAAAAAAAGAAAGCATGCCTGATAGCTACTATGTGCTCGCTACCTGTCGACCCCATAGATCAAAATTATGTGACGCATACTTTATCACATGTGCGTTTATGCTTTTTTCGTCTGGATGTAGCGTTTTCCCTTGCTCGCAGTATTGCAACGTTATTGATGGCATCATACAGTTTGAATGAACTGGATGCAAGAGATCTGATATTGGTGTATGACAGGGAAAAGGAGCAAATGAAATTGTAGCAAGCAATATCTGCCTCGCATGCACCTGCTATTGTTTTTTGTTTAGTATTGAAAGAAATGAGGCCAAGCTAAATAACGTTTCTCCGGATGTGTATGAACTTTTCAGCTGCTTGCATTCAGTTGGGTTGTGAATGTATTATTGTAAATGCAAACACTGTATTTGACTTCTCTGTAATCTTACCATGGATAGTGTATGCATGTTTGTATGTATGTGTGTGTGTATGTTTGTGTGTGTGTATATGTGTGTGTGAGTGAGTCAGCAAGAAAAAGAGGTTTGCTTTGATGGATATTAAGTGCATGTGTATTTGTGTGTGAGTTTGTGTTGTGTATGGGGGGGGGGAGAAAAAAAATCGTTTTTTCTTGACATCTGAATGTACATGTGTGTGTGTGTGTGTGTGAGTGTGTGTGTGTGTGTAAAAGAGGGAGAGAGGGGAGAGTGAGAGAAGAAAAAGAAAGTTTTGCTTTGTAGGGCATTATGCAGAGCTGCCAAGTCTCCCTGATTCTGCAGGAGTCTCCCTGGAAATGTCAAAATCGTGTTCATGTCTGAATAAGAGAATTGAAATCTCCCTGATTTTGGAATTATTTTCACCCATTGCAATGCATGTGATACGCAGATACACCGTATCTCCCTGATTTGGTTGTGGGAATGTTGGCAGACCTGCATTATGTGCATAGATGCATTTGTGCATGAAAAATGGGGGGGGGGGGGGAGAAGATGACATGGTTATGGAGCACTAAGTGTATCCCCATAGGTTTGCTGTGGTTGATAGTGCATGAAATCATGTTTATGGGAGCAAGAGAGAAACAAATTATTTTAGCTGCAGACGGATTGTGGAGAGCTCTGATTTTCTTATACAAGACAACAACAAGCATTTTAAATTTTTGACAGCCCAACTGAAATTATATGCAGGCTCTGCTTCAGGTATTATGCTGACTTCGCAAGAGACTCATTTGAAGAAATTACCATGGAAACAGCTGATTATCTTTACAAATATCTATTTGTTACTATGGTAGCCACAAAAGCTCCAGTGTATGCTTAAACTGAAGAGTGTTTGCCAGTAGAGGGCTATTGCATAAACATGCCTGGAACAGAATACATTCCTAAAAATTCCAGCACTGTTACAACACAAGCATATCCTATGGTTGCTTTCTGGTGTGAATGGCTGCCTTAAAGTGCTCAATTGCTCTCCCACCCACCACCATCACGAAACGCTGCGGGTTAGCAGAAGCACCCCTCCACAGGGGTACGACACGTTCTCGATTGGAAAATATTTCAGCGCGGGGACAGATGTCTCGGCCATATGGGCGGAGAGCGAATGGAAACTGACAGCCGGCTGATCCGCGGGAATTTTGGCCGAATCAGCTTATGTCGGGATTGCGTGTGCACTGATGGACCCGCGGCCTAGTGGTGTTTCGAATTAAGCAGTGATTGGAAGGGGTTAGGCCAAGTCTAAATGTGCCCTTTTCTCTGCCCCTAACCAAATCTGGCTCCACCCCTGACAAAAAGATAATCATAATGGAAGTGCCTTTGATAATGAAGTGTTTTTTTTTTCTTCTAAAAAGTCATGTTTCCACCATTACTTCTTTTCCCATTTTGAAAGAAATATTTCATGAGAAATATGGTATCAGTAGCAAATAATTGAATTGGCCATGAAATTTAAAGTGAACATTATCATAAGCAGATCTCATTATCTATTTGTTTAGTTTGCGGTTCCATATGACACTGCATAAGAATTGTTACCATTGTTAGATTGTAAATGTTTTAAAAGGAGAGTGTTTAGATAGTTTGTATAAAATGAATGATTGTTAACAAAGCCATTGAAGGATTTTGAAGATATTTGTTTCTCATACAATGTTCTGTATATAAAATCATAAAAAGCTTCTGAAAATTAATCGGTGGCATGTGGAAGTGCTTGTCTCTGTCTTTTTTTTTGTATGCTGTATTTTCTCACCTGTTTCTAAGTGTCTTGTCATGTTTCATCCCTCCTTTTTATTCATAAATATATATTTTTCCTCCTCTTTCCCCTTCTGAATTTTCTTTTAGAATATATCTCATGCTCTCTCTCTGTCTCTCAAAATTTCATTGAAGAATCTTAATGTGCATGTCTCTATTTGTTATTGTTTGTCTTTGTCTCCTTCTGTCTCATGGTGTCTATCTTTCCATCTCTCTAATCGTTCCATGTTGTATAGCAAGTCTGCCCCACAAAGGTGCATAAACTGCACCCATTCCTTGACTCCCATTCCTTCTTGAACGTTCCTGACCCCATTTTTCAGGGATTCTTTGCCCCTCCTTCTTACCCCTCCCCACCCCCCATTCTGACTTTAGTCAATCTGTCATCTTATGTACCCAGCTGGTTTTGCACTCCGGTGGCTAGTACCAACATTTCTTGCAGTGCGACCCCTTCTGTGAAAAGTCCAGCCGCTTTATGCTCAATGTACTCCCAGCGTTCCAGAATCCTTTTTCCAAATAAATGTCAGGCTTAAACTCCATGATTCTCCACATTACCTTCTGTGTCTGCTGCAGACTCACAGTTTACGCTGTGTTTGTGTGTGAAATCGTGAAGCAGGTGTAAGCGAAAACAAACATCACGGCAACCAGAACCATCGCATGTCACAATACTTGTGAAATTAGCTGCCTTCGAGATACATACTGAATGTTTATTCTTAAGTGTCATATTTCTCTGTTCAAGGTGCCTTTAGAAGGATACTGTTCCTAAAAGGGAACAGTACCAGTAAATGAGGTTAAACGGCATGCATGCAGATGAGGCAAAAAGCATCAAATTTGTTCTCCTGATGGCATCTTAAGTTAAAATTTTTGAAATTTTTTTTTCTTCACATTTTGTTGATAATGCATAGCACAACAAACCATATCATAATCCCATATGGAAAAATACTGCATGTTTAGAGACTGTGTAAAACAGTTTATAGTGTAAGTGACATAAATAGATCCCTTTTTATCACAGAGTGTACATTATGCCATTTTGAAGAAAAAAAACCCCAGAAGTTACTCCTGATGGAACGATCGTCTAAAATTGCTATCATTTGTTAAAATGGAATAAACACAAACAATAATGAATGAGACTAGCAGCTCACTTTTGAAATGATGAACAAATGCTATTCATCGTTTTGACTGAAATTTCACGACGGGAGCAGTAAACACGACGGTGCTTTTCAGTGACAAAAGCCCAGATAGGCGTTGACAGTGTGTAGCTATCTGGGTAAGATGTGAAATAAGCGCTGACTCTGTCTGTGCATTGTAGTGTACTTACCATCTTACCAACTGAGGTATTTGTATATATGCCAGGTATGTGTTTGTGTACATATACCTGTATACATACACCTATATAATACTAAGATCTATGTGTGTGTGTGTGTGTGTGTCTGCGTGTGTGTAAACATACACTGCATAGTATGTATACACCTGTCAATAAACATCATTTGTAGGTTATGCACATTGTACATTGCTACTTTTTGTACTGTTAGCTCTTGTGATCTTGTATAGGTATTATAAGTAGTATACTGTATATTCAGCGTGTCTAATTTCTTGTGAATCGGGATTTCTTGACAATTTCGCGAGTGGTCATATTCGTGATTGTAGAGTACAGTGTTGAAAAGGAAATGTATGTATGCATGGTGGGATTAAGGTTTGTATTTTCTTCAATATTTCTTAAAATCTGCGAATAGCACCCGAATCATGAAATTTGCAAAAATAAAAACCTCGTGAAAGTTATGGTATATACAGTAATACTGATGTAATGAGAAAGCATGAGATAGAATATTCCAGGAGATCAGGATTTTTTGAATGAGCTTCTGACTTTAAACCACCTTCATTCCCCACCCCCCCCCCCACCCCCCACTCCCCCGGGCAGTCCTGTGTGCCATATTGGGTGATGTTGGTGACTGTACCAGTACAATTTTCCGAAAAAGCAGTCCATATCTACCATGTATATGATATCTGCTGACGAGGGAGAAAGTGCATGTTTGCCGTGTGGTATCATTAGCAAGCAACATAACCTCCCCCCAAAAAACAAACAAACACACAAAACAAAACAAAACAACAGACATGTAGACAGACACAGGTTGTACTGTACATTCAATCACTTATAAAGACAGCCATGAATTCATCATGTTAAAATTTCAGTGTGTATCTTTGCAATAGCAAGATACGGTGTATGAACATGTGAATACTGTAAACATGCACAAATATCATTTCCTGTATTTATCGTGCACACATTATGAAACATGCTTTTTCTGCTGGAAGTCTGTGAAATATCCATTTATCCTAGAACGACTTCTGATGGATAAAATGACAAAAATGGATCCCTAAAAGCATGCACATGACCTATGTGTTTGCTAATGGTATAAATGTCCTTTATAGATATCATTTTCCTTCACTTGCTTTCTTTTTTTTTTTCTTTCTTTATCTTTATACTCTCTCTGTCTCTCTCTTAGTCCAACATGAAATGGCTCAGCAAACATACTGTGCCATATTTCACTTTTTTTTTCCCTCTCTGCTAAATCATCTGATGTGTATACTGTTGACTTTGGAATCGGCCTGCCTACCAGCATGATTATGTATTATATTTCTTTCTCTCTCTTTTCTCTCTGCAGAAACGAGAGCGTGGATTCATGCGAGTGCACCAGCTGAACAATGTGAACAGAGCTTTACAAGTATTACATCAAAACAAGGTATGCCTCCCCCTTCCCCCTCATTCATTTATCATTCATTTCTATTTTTCCAGTGCCTGTAAAATTTTATTGAATTCAATTCCTTTATTTTCATTCTTTTTCAAACAAAGCAAAACACAGATTAGAATATTAGAGCCTGTATGTTCATATATTAATATATGATATGATATATTATATATATGTTATATACAAATTATATATTATACACAAAATAAGATATGTGTTGGAAGAGGATGTACAATTCCATTTTCTTGTGCCATTGATGTGTGCTAAATTCTGGGAAAGGTCATTGAGTTTTGCATCTCGAGTAAGAAACACTAAAGCTCTCATGTGTGTTAGGTTTGTTGGTAACTGGTATCGAATGAAGACGACACTGATCCATTCGATATAAAACAGCACAGTGTATGTCTGTGAATACAAACTGCATTATCACAGCATGTTAAGTCACAGTTGACTGAAAAAAGAAATTGGTTTTGATGAAGTAGAAAAACAAAGTGACTATGATCTTGTAAATAGTAATGTGTATATTAGATCATTGATTGTAGGAACTTGTAATATTTCAGTTGACAAACTGAGAAAGAAAATGGAAAGGAAACGAGAGAAAAAAATTCTGAGAATAATGCAAAAAATGCATGGAAATGGAAATTGGAATATGAAAGGTAGAAAAGTAGTGAGTATTATATCCCTCATGTAAAGCTTCTTGCCATAGGATTGTACAGAGCACGAACATGGTGTAGTTTTACTAGCTAGCTATGAGCAACTGGATTCGGTGCAATTGGTTACTAGCCAGCGTGATATAGTACTTTTGGGAATCCACGATTTGCACCCAATCGTGATCGTGTGATCGATATCTACATTTCTCACTTAAGAATGTACGCAGTGCGCGTAGTAGCGATACTTTTGAGTGACAGTCCTGCTGTGGCTTTTAGCTAGCTAGCGCTAGCGGAGCAGCGTTGTGCGCGACAGCATTACAGAAATCTGTGGTACGATGGCGTGTGTAAATGTATTCAGCAAAGTGACTGCTTCAAGTAACGAAGGAATGATCGCAGGAGGACACCATATCAGGTACGAATTAGGAATAAACTAAAACCGATTTTGAAGATGATCTGGGTAACGAAGCCGCTTTATGCCATGCCTACTTCTAACGTAGTCCTGGACCTCCTTGATCTTTCGGAGTTCTGCACGCTGGCCTGTAACGTTAGAGTACCTAGCTCGTGTGTAGGAATCAACAACAGCGCAGCGGTGTCGTACGCTAGGTACGCGCTGCACGCACTGCTGCTGCACTGCTACGGCCTAACGTTAGATTTATCATGAAGGAAACCTGCACACTTTTCCAAAAGGGAACCGCCATTACTTTATTAAAATGCTCGAGAGGGATATAAACCAAATATCAACTGCTTTCTTTCGGGCCATGGTAAAACTATTTGACCTCGGTGATTTCTCAACAGTGCCATGTCCCTCGACTACGTCTCGGGACATAGCACTGTTGAGAAATCACCTCGGTGCAAATAGTTTTACCATCTCCCTCAGCAGCAGTCGATATTTGTATACTGATTCACTGAGGCAGAAAAGAGTAGAATTCTAGAAATGTAACCCTTTCTTTGCCAGGGACTTTGGACAGTGTGTACAGCCCTATTGGGGTTTCTGTGCTAATCAGCAGCACTCAAAGCATACAAAGGGTTAATTGATTACCAGAAGGTAAAGCTCACATGTAGAACAGATAGTAGAAGGAGAAAGTAATGTGTATACAATGTATATTCCTTTGTTGCTGCTGTTGTTGTTATGAAATGGAGATTGCACCATCTTTCCCACCCACCTAAGATTCATTCCAAATGCTGGATGCAGTCCAATCTTTGGGAGGCGTTAAAGATCAAAGATCCATCACATTCTAAAAGAGCACAGCACTCGTGGTGTATTTATCCACCCACGGTTGGGATGTGTGTTTCACTAAACACCAGTATGCCGTTGTATGTGCATGTATGTGTGTCTGTGCCTTTGTGTCTATGTGCTTGTGTGTGTGTGTATGTGTGTGTGTATGTGTATGTGTGTGTTTGTGTGTCTGTGTGAGGGTATGAACTCGTTATCCTCGTTTGTACGACACCGTTCTCACACGTCTCAACATCTCCCATGTGATTGTACATGTGCGATTATCGGTATAGAGCCCCCAAAGGATGGTGGACTTGACACAGGGGTGGGCTCTGGATTAGGGGGTGGGGATTGGGATAGGGATTGGGATGGGGCTTTTGATGGGGAGAAGGTTAGACGCTGCTTCTTTACCCGTCCTCGTCTTTACCCTCCCCTCTTTACCAGGGGAAAATTGTAAAGTGCAGCTTGAATACAGTGACACAGATTTAGAGTGTAAAAGAGTCCGTTATGGAGTATGTGCATATATTCTATTCCTTTGATTCATGATGGAGTCTGTTATTCCCTCATGGATGAATATTAGTTTTTCAATTTTATGTGCAAAGAGATGTTTTTGTTATTCCTTGTATCATGCTAGTCATTTACACAAAGTGAGTTTCTCATGGTATTTTGTCAGTAGAGGAGGATAAGGGGAATTAATGTTTTACAGAAGAAAGAATTTTATTTCGGTCACATAAAAATAAATGCAAATTGAACTAGACAAAATTAAATTGTGCCTTGGTTATAAGAGATGTAGTGAGGATATGTGTTGCTGAACATCAGTTTCATTTGAGTAAATATGTAGAGCTATTATTCACGGAAAACCAAAAGGACATGGAGATCTCCTCAATTAATGCTTTATAAAAGCACTGTGCCACATTGACTAACCTGCAAACCTCTCCCACAGGACCACCCTCCTCCCCCAAAACTAAAACAAAACAAAACAAAATCAGTGAAAATGTTCTTAAGTTATGACATGAAGTTGCCATCATAGGACAAAATATGGAAACAAGTGTACATACACAATTAAACACAATTAAAGAGAAAAATTGTCTTCATTATTTGTCTGCACTCGAAGATTTTATTCCAATGTAGGAACACACCATGCTTTGAAGGAGGTTGTAAATTATGGACCAGATCCTTCATGACATGTTGTAACCAAATAATCCACTGATGAGTCAGCTGGTGAGAGCAGCGGCTCCTCAGCGCTTGCTGGGACTTGGCCCGTGCCCATGGCAACCAACTAGCAGGGATGGGAAGGATGTACACGCTCAAAGTGTCTTTTGCTGTGGGGGGAGAAAGCAGGTGGGGATGGGATGAGGGGAGGGTAAGAGGGGGGAGGGGGAGGGGTAGAAGACTTCCAATCAGTCAAAGGCTGTTTTCACATGTACCGAGAGTGCATGATAGTAAATTTAAATCACTATTCTAATGACGCATCACTAGGATCATGATTCTAATGACGCAGTTTAGTTGTGTGAATGCAAGTCAGAAATGCGGAGGGTGACTTGAATCGCGAATGATAAATTGAATCGTAATTCCAATCGTGAGTCAAATGATGGTCTGGAGGTTTTTTACTATCCAGATTCTCCATGATTATAGAACCAAACAGTCACGCCTTCAAATTGACCCCCAAATCGTGTTTAGGGTGCAGAGTGTATGGTGACCTTTCAACCACTTCCGCAGAAAAACCAGCTCCTCAAATGTTCACACTGCAGTCCAGTAGTGTGCTAGTTACTGCTCAAGAGTCCTTGATGGAAACTTTCAGAAAGAAGCCACACCTTCTCCCCTTGCTCTGAAATTCAAAACTGCCGAATCTGCAAAGCCTCCCCCAGTTGTGTGTACAGATGATAATTCTAATCGTAATTGTAATTTAGCACTGTGTTACGTTTCTGGACCCGTGTGAAAACGGCCTTTGGCATGGGGTGGGGCTGGGGAAAAAGCAGATGGGGTGGGCTGAGTTTAGGATAAAAGGGGGGAGGGAGGGGCGGACAGCTTCCAATCAGTCAAAGTGATTAATGTCAAAACCTGATGCAATGTTTAGTAAACACAAGCCCATTCTGCGGTCCTCTCCAATCCATCAAGGAGAGATTGTTGCGAATCCCGCCTTTTCCTCTGCGCTAAGAGTGAAGCTCTCAACTCTGTCCCTCTTTCTTCCCCTCATTCAATTTCTCTCTCATTTTCTGTCTCTCCATCTGTCTCTCTGACTCTCCATCTCTTCCTTCCTTCTCTCTCTCTATCTCAATCTCTCACCTTCTCTCATCTTGAAGTACTTCAGTTTGAAGTAGGTTGTCTTGTCATTGTTCCATCCCCGAGGTATTTACCTCCTGATAGTGATCCTTCTAATTATTTGAGATTATGAAAAAAAGTCTATCACTACCTCTTTTCCTTCTTCCTTTCTTGAATACATCTATTGATTTTTTTCTCTCCTTCTATCTGTTACACATCATATAGTAGGTGGGTACACACACTCCACTGCCTGTACCATCTCTCATTATTCGTCCACATTATCCATAAATACAGTATCTACATGTACATGTATATGTTGTCTAGATGATGCAAAACATGCAGGCAAGTGAAGGAGTAGGACACAGGCCTGCTGTACAAGCTGTTGTGTTTGTGAGGGTTTGATTTTCGTGTATTTCACGAATTACTGTTGGACTATGAATTTAACAACATGCAAAAATGTCACCATACACTTCTGTAGTGTAATAGTGCATGTAGTAACGATAGCCTCCGTGTCAATTCACGAAAAGAACACCTCGCAAAAATGTCCGTGACCTCCTCATTCGCGAAAATATCTGTACACAAAAATAACAGAGGACTTATACAGTAGGCCTATATCCTGTGTAGAATGAACTAAAGAAGTGGAGAGGTGGTTGCCCCCATGTTGAAACAAAATAGCTGATGAAGTCTTGAACAAAGGTTACCTCCTTGTTTCTATAAACTATCATTGGTATAGATTAGAACTCCCACATTTCATATTGTTATGCCATTGCTTTGTTTAAGGGGAAAAGAAAGACCTGTGTAGCCTTGATTCAAGGCGATGATGCATTCAGAATTTTTCTGTGGCGTGTTGAAACAATTGGATTGGATGACATTGAAAAAGAGATGCCAGCTGTTACTTTTTTTTTTGCAGTACTTTGCAGTATTTTTGTTTGTTTTTTTTTGTGCTAAAAATACTGCAGTTTCATAGAAAATACAGGTTTTCCAGAATTGTATTACAACACATGTCTATTGCACAGTAGGCCTATATCCTGTGTAGAATGAACTAAAGAAGTGGAGAGGTGGTTGCCCCCATGTTGAAACAAAATAGCTGATGAAGTCTTGAACAAAGGTTACCTCCTTGTTTCTATAAACTATCATTGGTATAGATTAGAACTCCCACATTTCATATTGTTATGCCATTGCTTTGTTTAAGGGGAAAAGAAAGACCTGTGTAGCCTTGATTCAAGGCGATGATGCATTCAGAATTTTTCTGTGGCGTGTTGAAACAATTGGATTGGATGACATTGAAAAAGAGATGCCAGCTGTTACTTTTTTTTTTGCAGTACTTTGCAGTATTTTTGTTTGTTTTTTTTGTGCTAAAAATACTGCAGTTTCATAGAAAATACAGGTTTTCCAGAATTGTATTACAACACATGTCTATTGCAGGAAAGGTAGAAGTATACTGTTATTCCACCACAAACATCCCATTTCAGCTCTCAGAATATGGCAGTGCTGTTGACAAGGTTGTTGGCGTCCCAGCTGAAAGTGCTTGGTTACAGACTATTCTTTGTTGATCACACTTTGATTTGAACTCTCTCTCTTTCTGCCTTCCTTCCCTAGGTACGACTCGTGAACATCAGCAGCAACGACATCGTCGATGGCAACCCGAAGCTAACCCTCGGTCTAGTGTGGAGCATCATTGCACACTGGGAGGTGAGTGGTAAACCATCCACACGGGAGAGACTTGTTATGAGGGCTGCATCATCAGTCTGAAAGTATAATGAACAGATGTACAGCATTGTGAATTTCTTAAAATATTCTAATACACACTTACATAGCAATCTTTGCTACTAAAAGACACTTTGAAATCATAGTGACTCAGTGTAAAAAAAGTGAATTGTCAAACATTTCATTTCTGAAATCGGTGATTGCAGAAAAGATGAAAGAAAACACTTGGCGAGAGCTTGACTGAAATACCCCAACTCAAGAAAAGGTTATGAATTTTTCAAGTTGCGCTTAATTTCATATAATACACTCTGTACATATGTGAACTCTAAAGCAGTTTCTGATGTCACAAAGAGTAAGATGATACAAAAAATGGATGAAACGAAATATCCCAGATTTTCTTCCTTTTTTTTTTAAATGAAAAAATACCATTTGTGTTGATCTGTGACTGAGATATGGTCAAGTGAATAATACATTCTCTTATAAGTTTGGGATGAGTTTAGGTAGAGTTCTGTTTTTATGCCTTGGAATATGTATTTTTGGGTGAAGAAGAGGTAAAGATTAAGAAGATGATGAAAAAGAAAAAAGGTGAAAAGACAGAGGTAGAAGTAGATGATTCAAAGAAAGAGGAAAGAGGATAAAAGTGATATGAGTTGAAAGAGAGGCACGGAATGAAGGTAAAATGTAGAAGAACTGGAAGAAGAAGAAGAAGAAGAAGAAGAAGAAGAAGAAGAAGAAGAAGAAGAAGATGAAGATGGAAGTAACAAGGAGGAAAGTATGATCGTGATGTAGTGAGGATGATGATGGTTGTAAACTTTCTCAAATCATGACTGCCATGTAGAAGTGCGAAAAGCCCATACATGTAGTTTGAATGACAATAATTACAGAGTGCAATAAAATCCCCCTCTCTATCATGATTACGTCTGAGGAATGTCAGGCGGCGAGACTGTTGACATGATTTGCCGGAGCTCCCGTGAATGATAGACTGGAAAAATCGCACCAGGGCCTAATCAGAGCGGAACGTAATGATATGTCATTCGTTCACGTCTCTGTCATTACGTCTGGAGGCGTCGTGCGTGATGCATGACAAGTGTAAATGCTGTGTAGCATTGTTTGTATTGATCAAGGAAATGTTTACACTGCCCTCTAGTGACAGTACATTGCAAGGATTCCCTAAACATGTGTAGTTTGTCTAACCCCTCCCCGCATTATCATTTTAAAGATACATGTTATACTATGACATCTGTCATTAAAAAATCACTATTGTTCGTCTCAAAATACAAGATCATTACAGAGCAAGATGAACATTTCAAATTTTGTCTATCAGTTTTGTGAATATTTTTTCTTACATAGTTATTTTTTTCCCCACCAAGTTTGTGTTAGTTGCCAAATCTCACATACACAGTGGTGGGCCTACTAGTCAGTGAACAACAGTTGCAACAAATATTTTGAGATTTACACTGCTTTTCAGTATCAAACATTCAACTTTAAATATTCAACATGATTGCACGTGTGTATTTTGGAATAAGTGTACATGCATACCATTGTGACCCATATGTACATAATGCACAGTGAGTAAATAGTTCAACTTCTGCACATTTCAATACAATCTTGATTCAAGAAGAAAGCAAAACATACCTGTATCCATAGTCATCTAAAACTGAAATTCCATTGCACTGTGTCAGGGTTGAGTTGTGGTAGATTGTAATTTTGATCCACATTTGGCTAATCTTTGAAGTTCCAATGATTCATAACAATGTATTGCAGCTTATTTGTAATAGGATCTGAATATTTGTCAGCATGCAGTTAGCCATGGAAATGAATGCAATTGACGTCAGTCTTGCAATTAATTTCAACTCCCGATGATTTTAGGGGTCAGTTCACTAAGCCTGGACATGGTTAATTCACTAAGCTTGGACGTGGTCATTTTTGTCTTCCCTGCAGGCCAAGGCAGTACTGAAGGATACAGACAATAGTATGGAACAGCAGTATGAGAGAACAGTACTAAACTGGTGCCAAGAAGTAACACAAGGGTGAGTGTAAGAAGGGCAGAAGTCCAGGGTCCTGTTGCACAAAACTATAGTAACTTTACATTTGATTGTAACTACCATAGCAACACCATTCCATAGCCAATCAAAGCTAAGAAATCAATGATGGTTGCCATTGATTCCATAGTTACATTGTACCATTAATTTTAAAGTTACCATAGTATTATGCAACAGGGCCAACAACTTTCAGGTCATGTACTCAACGTGTCTTACTATTCGAGATCATGATATTTTGCAATTTGGAATTCAGAGACAAAACTTTAAAGTGGTTGAATTCGCAATCAAGAACTG